>NC_090734.1:59462390-59645943 GCF_036898095.1 Palaemon carinicauda
GCTTTGACCCAGGGTTTTCCCCTCTGTGTTTTGCACATAATTGGCAGAAACCCTGCACCTCGCTAAAACCACAGTATGCATGGTCTGCAGCCTACGCAAGCTGTGATACACTAGCACTGTGACTAATCCATGTAAGAGTTCCCAGAGCCATCCGACTTCTGCGGGTACAATGGCCTTTACCCAATACCACCTTGCCAGGGGGCGTGGGGACATAACGAGCATCTATATCTATGCCAGGTACACAAGGGAAATGGTTTTACTTGCATACAGTTAGTAAGGTACTGTAGGTGCTGTTATTCCACAAGGTGGAAGATAGAAGAACGAAAGGGCCAATCCTCCTCCTGTCATTCATCCCAGATTTGACCATGGTTAAACTCTACCCTTCCTCATCTGCTACTTGTCCATCAAGGAGCCTGAAGTCTTAAAACCATTTATTGGGCAGTCACCACAGGGTCCATGGAGAACCATGTTCCTGTGGGTCAAGTGTTGCAATAAGTGGGTGGTGAAGGTCATTTGACACTTATACGCGCCCGCTGAAAAGGCCTGCGTCACAGAGTAGTCTTATAAACCCTAGGACTTATTCCTGCCCCCAACATTATGAACTCTCTGTCTCTTGTAAGAGGAGAAGGATTCAATGCTTGGTCCATGACCTTATGAATCCGAGATGAGAAAGTGTCTTTCGTGATCCTTCTCTTGACTTTCTCCGAGCTGGCGAAGAGTACTGACTGTCAGGGGTAAGCTCTCGTAGTTTCCTTGAGGAAGGGCCTCCACTTTCTCTTTGGCATAGTAACCATTGATCTCGATCATTGGTTATACTGCTAAGAACTCTCAGACCAAAGGATTCGGATGCTGGGATCCGAGCTGCCAGAAACAAAGTCGGGCATTACTTGGCCTATTATCTTGAATTAAAGACGTTAAGGTCGTCCCATGGGGTTTACCAACATTCTTGGCTGAGGCCCACACGAGTGAAAACCTGCCATCAACGTCAAGCAAACCTATGCTGCATGGAGTCTTGGAACAAGGTCTCCTTTCTGACAAAGGGTTCGTAGACTTGAAACTCCGTATGAGGGGCGATGCTGACTTTGAAGAAAGGTTAATTCCCTTTGGTCTAAAGGCGAGGCTCAAGGACTAGCGGTGGTCTTTCATTGCTGACCCCAAAAGAAGCTTTACTCTCGAAGGTAGCTAAGGAACACCACTAATGCTGACTGTGGTATCAAGGGGATGGATACCCCCTCCTTGATACCAACTTAGTTTACTTAGCTGAAGATCTATCCAGGTATCCAGATATTCTCTTTGCAACCTGTTGTGGAGGACTCCCTGGGAGAGGAGAAGCTGGATAGTCTCCGGCCGTGAAGTTGCAGCGAAGATACTGCTTTGGAAAGATATTCACATGTGGCTGTCAAGAGTCACTGAGGGGGTTCTCTCAGGATTTCTATCGTGAGTTACAGATGAGTCGAATGGGCGTCATGAGTCTGCTGGGCACGACAAATCTTGCCGACAAGATGAATCTGCCGGGCAAGACGAGTCTGATGGCCTGTTCCAGATGATCAAGGGCAGGGATTGGATCAATCCAATTCCCGTAGGATCTCTCAGGATCTCTGTCAGTAGACGACACTATTCTTCTAACTAGACAAGACTGTTGATGACGAGACCACCTCTGAAGGGCAATGGCGTAGAATGGGTGAACCCAATTCCCGTGAGAGGAAATCCCCAGGAGGGGAGACCAACCAGGAAAAGGAAGATTCTCTCGCGGATGGGAAAGGTGGCCACCATTTGCAGACGCTGTCAGCGATTCTTCCAGCAAGCAAGAGGATTGCTGCATAGTGACTGGTGGAAGAACTACTCCCTAGGCAGGGGAGGGGACGAATCCCTCTTCACTGGAAGAAACCTCTGAAGGGGAGACCAACGGGTGAAGGCAGTCTTTTCCGCTGATGGGAAAGACACTATCAACATCTGCTGCCGTAGTAAGCGATGCTCCCCCACAATAGAAGGGAGAGTTCCAGTACCTAGAGGCGATACTCTTGGCCAGTGCGCGCACATTGTTTTCCATCCCCGAGTTCTAGCCCAAGTTGTAGGTCGACATCAAGACGTCTGAGAAACGAGCCGGAGCTCAAAACTGAATTCTCCTCGAAGGGGGTGGTAACCCTTGACCCAAGGAAGATTGCCCTTATCTCTGAGGTGTATAAGAGGTGGTACCGTTCGGACTGACCATAGCCCGGAGGCTGAGTAGTATAGCATGCCCCCCTTTCTCTGATGCATCTCCTCAGCAAAGATTCCATTTGTCAACCATCTTTTCAGGTCTGTCTCCTGCCAGGGTCTTACAGAAAGTGGCGTAATGGGGGCATATTCTACTCCTGTTCCTTTTCGTGCTCCAGAGTAGGCCGAATTCGAAGGAATCCAATGGGGGCTTGAACCCGAGTAATATAGTGACACATAACCACCTGCTGGCTGAAAGTGTCTGTCTGAGAAGGAAGACCTGTCACTCTCCTCCAAGGATAACGTCGATCTGCAGAAAAAAACTTCTGTATAACAGTGACAAATGTATCCAAAGGTACCGGTCTCTGATAAGGAAGCCGGGTTACCTCTTAAAATTTACTTCAATCCTTCGATCTTGGTAAACTTGGGGAGCCGTCACAGTGGTAATGCAAGTCAGTCGTCGAGTCTGTTAGGATCGGTCTGTCGTACTGAAATGTTCGAAGAACAAAACTGTTCCTGTTAAACTAAGTTGACACTAGGGTAAACCTCGTGAGAACTGCTAGATAGTCTAAGACACTTCCATGATGATGGAATTCCGGAATCTAGGAGTAGAGTCCAAGTAGTCGAACGTACCCAGGAAGTCCTGTGGACTAACTGCTTGTTTGACCGTCTGCCTTCTCTTCGTTAAACAGTTTGAAAAACTAATGTTTTGGGGAAGAGGCTTGGAGACCTCAATGAAAACTGTTCTGTTCGCAGACAAACGGTTGAAACGGGTGTCCGAGTGGATGTTTGGATCGTGTAGATAATAAGGAGAGAAATGCCCTCATACATCCACAGGTGGGAGAAAAAGTGCATTCTCTCATTGCTGAACTGCAAATTCTCTGTCCTGGTTGGTTGGTTGATTGATTGATTGATTGATTGATTTGAGGTTTTCTGGCCTCCTCACACCTAAGGTCACTGCCGCCGACTGTCTTGGTGGGAGAGAGATGCATACAGTACTTCAAACTTAGAAGGGGACCAGTTACAGGGCAACCTCCTCA
The DNA here is from genome assembly GCF_036898095.1 of Palaemon carinicauda. Classification (NCBI taxonomy): domain Eukaryota; kingdom Metazoa; phylum Arthropoda; class Malacostraca; order Decapoda; family Palaemonidae; genus Palaemon; species Palaemon carinicauda. The sequence goes on from NC_090734.1 coordinate 59,465,627, forward strand.
GGGACGAGAAAAAGGGAGTTATCTCTTGGATAAGATCATCGAAGATGTATACAGTATCCCTTTCCCAGCTACGACCAAGAGGCATTTTCTTGCTGACACGAGGTCACACAAATACCGTGCCATGGACATGGTCCAAGACTGTGTCTTTGCCCTCTTGAAAGGGACACCACTAGCTCAGGTAACCCATTGGTGGTCCTCAAGCAGGCCAAGACCTACCAGAAGGGGAGCTCTGACTTCTGCTCTGCCTCCAATAGCTTCAGACTAGCAGCTCAAAAGATGGTTGTTGAAGATATCGCAGTCATCCACCCATGAGACATCATTTCGGGGTGAGTCGAAGTTGTCCCTTGTACGATGTGTCACTTGTATAAACCCACCTAGGGTTCAGAGATAGATGTCTAGGACCTTCCTAGGAAGGCCTTGAAACCCTTGGCAAAGATTTAGGTAAAGTCTTGGTGTACTTCCTTTCCATCCGAGGAGGAAAGAAAGCCTCCAGGAGTGAAGGCCTTAACGGTCATCTGTTTGCGCCTCCTGCTGAGGGAGAGGCGTCCTTCTGCAAATGTCTGGATTCGATAGGGAGAGGCAGAAAAACCTTGCCAGAGACTATTGGCTCCAGAGAAGTTGAAAGCCTACTCAGGGAGGAGTGGGAATGACGATGCTGAGCCTCCGCTTCGGTGTCCGTACCGGTGTGAGCTTGATCCGGGATGAGTCCTGCAGTTCAGCTACTCATTATTTCCTTTCCAGGGGAGAGAAGGAAGATGCCATGGACTCCTGAGGATGACTTTTTTAGAGGAATCTTTGGTGTACTGGTTGACTGTAGAGGTGGGACACCTTCCTCAATTACCTGGTGGACTGCTCTTACCAGGGCATTGAACCAAGGTTCTTTGCCCACTGCGGTGCTGGCAGAGAAGTCCCCCGAGAAGATCAAAGCTTAGGGTTCTGAAAAGGCAGGAATTCCTACTTGGATCAATCGACAGCCAGACGGAAGAAAAAGTGGACAGCTGCGTCTATGACGGTTCCACCTTATGGTGGAACGAACAGGGCGGCTACCAGTTTGCGCTCTTAGAGGTACATTCTTCCCAAAGAGGAAATTGCTGGGAGTCTTCTTTCCAGCGCGAGATGGTCTGTGAGAACGGTGATCATGGATAGATCTGTGGGTAACAGAATTATGCTATCTTGAGAAGGATAGTGTCTGGACGACTATCTCTGATCTAAGAGATTGCCTACCGTCTAGCGAACGACGACGTTCTGGCGGCAGCTAGATGTCGAACGCCTAGGAACTGGCAAGCGGCTATTCACAGGAGAACCTGGCAAAGCTGGAGTGACGAGCAGTTATCAAATAATGAGCTGCTGGTGATTGGTGCGCCACTAGCAAACACCGAGAGGCTGACGGACGACGAGCAGCAGGAGAGTGACGGGTAACTACCAAACGCTTAGTAGTAGATCTGTGAGTTGTTGGTGAACAACGAGCTGCCAGAGAATGACGAGAAGCTGGCGAACGGCGAGCCGTTGGAGATCAGTGAGAAGCCAGAGAATGACGAACAGCCGGCGGTTGACGAGGAGCTGGAGGATTCTGAACAGTCGGCAAATCACGCCCTGTGGGAGCAAGACGAGCTGTTCGAGAATCCGGAGATTCTATGGCAGCTAGTGAACCATGAACAGCTGTCAGGTGGGGAGAGGTCGGAGAGTGACAGTGAACAAGCAAATGCCGTAAAGACTGGTGAACAGCGGACCGGCGAACCATTGGCGTATGGCGAGAAGCAAGAAAATGACAAACACCTGGTGGTTGGCGAACGGCGAGAAGATCGAAAATGACGAACAGCTGGTTGTTGGCAAGTGGGCGAGTGACGAAGAGCTGGGGAACTGCAAACAATTGGTGACTTTCATGTCGCAAGAACTCTGCGAGCAGGTCTGGAATCCAGAGATTTGATGGCAGCGGTTAGTCACGAACATCAGTTCAAGGGTGAGAGGTCAGAGAGGAGTGTTGGACACGCGAATGGAAAGTTTCAGCAAGACAGGGAAGGCTCAACACAGCGTGTGTCCGGCGAGACTGAAGAAACTCGTCAGGCCAATGATCTCTTTGCGAGGGCGAGAGCTGAGGAGTGGACTAATGGCGAGGTCGAAACCGGGGTGGCTGCCACTTTGGGCTCCTTGGGTTCTCTAAAGGTAGGTTCTTCCCAAAGGGGTTATCATCGGCAGTCATCTTTTTAGCGAGATGTTCTTGGGGAATGGTGATAGTGGGTAGATCTGTGGGAAACAGACTTACACTCTCTCTTGAAAAGTAATGTGTCTGGACGACTGTCTCTGATCTAAGAGAGAGATCAATTACGGTCTGGCAAATGGTGGCTGGTTGATGAATGCCTAGGAACTGGCGAGCGGCGAGTCACAGGAAAACTAGGCAAAGCTGGAGAGCGATGTGCAGCTGTCAGATGATAAGCTGCTGGTGATCATCATGCCGCTGGCTAATGCAGAGAGGCTGGCGAACGGCGATTAGCATGAGAATGACGGGTAACTACTGAACACCTGGTAGTAGATTGGCTAGTTTTTGGTGAATGACGAGCATTTGGTGGCAGATGTAAGGCTGGCTAACGGCGATCCATTGGCGATCGGCAAAAAGCCAGAGAATAATGAACAGTTGATGGTTGACTAGTCCCAGGTGCATGACGAGGAGCTGGAGGACAGCAAACAATCGGCAAACCACGCACTGTGGGAGCTCGGCTAGCAGTCAGAGAATCCCGAGATTCTATGGCAGCTGGTTAACCACTAACAAGTGTCTTGTGGAGAGAGGTTGGAGAGAAGCTGGAGAGTGATGGTGGACAAGCGAACGTTGTAAGGCTGGCGAATGGCAAATCTGCCAACAGCGAGAAGCCAGAGAATGACAAACAGCATGTTGTTGGCGAGCGGGCGAGTGATGAGGAGCGGGGGGACTGAACAGTCGGCGACTTGCGAGTCATGAGAACTCGGTGAGCAGGTCGGGAATCTGGAGATTTGATGGACAGCAGGAAGACACAAACGGCAGTTTGATAACGAGAGGTCGGAGAGGAGCGTTGGACAGGCAAGCGCCACAAGGTTGGCGAGTCCTGTGAGACAGGCGAGGGTTGGGAACCAGCGGGTGATTGGCAAGATTGACTATCTCGTTGCAAAAGTGAGAGCTGAGCGAGCGAAGTGAGGTCCTTGCCGATCCTCCGGAGGGGATCGTTCAGCAGATGTTGACGACAAGCCAAACAAATTTCTCTTTGTAAGAGGCAAAAGAGTGTATCTAAGGCAACAAGGACAGCCATGCACTCAGCAAGCTCGCCGATTACAATGACTATCCTCCGCAGCAGTAGACTACTCAGCAGGAAGATCTCTGGAGGGTCTCTGGGTGGGTGTCGCTATGGGGGTGATCACTCACTCACGAGAGAGGTGACCACCCACAGGAGGCTTGCCTTGGACTTTGCCCCACCACCGATGGAAGTCAGCTCAGCATATGGGAGAGCATAGTTTTTGGCAAAGAAACTAACTGCTGATGGTCAGTTATTCTCCCCACAAGCAGGAAGGTTACTAGACAATTGATGAAGGAAAGTTCTCCATCGGAAGGGAGAGCAACCCAACACCTGGGGAGGAGAACTCTCCCTCGGAAAGAAAAGTAGTCCAACCCCTGGAGACGGACCTCCGGACAGTGCTCTTTTGCTTCACATCAACAAGCATTGTTCAAATTGAATGGCTGCATCGAGCGATACCCGAGAAAACGTAGCCGAAAAAAGGTCTTCAAAGTCAACATGCTGATCAGGAGCAGTCACACGTGCATGAGAACAGGAAAGTGACAGTGCAGGGACAGCAGATTCCATAGGAATGAACGGATGTGCTCTTCTACAACGGCTGTCTTAGCCAAACGAAGAACTACGATATCGCTAAGTGAGGAAGACAAAAACAAATTACATGTATACAAAACAAAAACTCCCTCGGGAGGAAAAAGTATCCAACGAGAGAACATTAACATATTGAGGACAGTGCACTTCCTTCGCCAGCCGACATCATTGGGAGACGGAGAGCGGCAGCATAAGAACTGTATAAAACAGAAATTACAATTCATCAATTCAGCTGGCAAAAGAATCTATTCGGGAGAACCACAACCTTTCGGCGGGAAGGGGTTCCCCGAGGGGGAACAGACAAGCTGAAGGTTGTGCGCTCTCTTCGCCGGCAAAAAGACGGCGTTGGCAGCATGAAGGAGAGCGGCATCGAAAGCTGAAAAGTTAAATTACATTCTATCATTTCAACTTAATTAATGAAGAAAAACCATTTGAAAACGCAACCTAACCAACGAACTGGAAAGGTGTTCCCCCAGCAGAGATCTGCCAGCCACCAGCGTGAGGAGGGCGGTGTTGTCAATGAGTAAAGACAAGACCCAAGTCAAACTCTGTGAAGGCAGCAAGCAGATTTTCTACTCTGTGAACACGAGTAGGTGAGGGCGACGTTAATATCCGAACGGAGGAGTATCCAAGCGTTGACGACTTCCCTTTGGCTGCGACTGAGCACTAAAAAGGCCCCCAGTCTACGGGGGGTTGTCAGTCGTTCAAAGGGGGAAGGTCGTAAGAGAACCTCTTGCACTATGCTGTCACACAAACAACAACATTTACTGTAGAGAAAAGCTTAAAATATACAGAATATAAAAACATCAAGAATGTTTCATATATATATATAAAATGATATTTTCATTATAAAAATTTTTGAACATACTTACCCGGCGAATATATAGCTTACGTCCCTGACGCCACGGCAGAAAATTCAAAACTCATAGATTGGATAGCTAGGTGTACTACTAGCGCCACCACATGCCAGGTATCTGGAACCATTCCAGGAATCCTCAGATATTCCATGCCCATAGGTCTCTAGAGGGGAGGAAGGGATTGAGTATAATTACAGTATATATATCCACCGGGTAAGTACAGTATGTTCAAAAATTTATTTTATAATGAAAATATTTTTAAACATCTGACTTAGCCGGTGGATATATATATATATATATATATATATATATATATATATATATATATATATATATATATATATATATATATATATATATATATATATATATAGCTGATTGACACCCTTGGTGGAGGATTAGAAACCAGCTAATACATAATTGGAATATTACTCAAGAGTTTTAAAAAAACAAACTTAAGGGTTCGTACCTGATAAGGAAGCTGACTTTTATGATTCTCTGCCTCATTAGTTAGCTGTCCTTATGAGATCCAGCAATCCACTCAGGGGGCTGAAAGACCTCTAGGAGCTGTCAAAACGGTGTAAATACCTCACTATGACAGGACCTCAACCAATACCCTTGTTCTGGGCACTCTCAAGAAACAAATTTGACCACCTGCTAAAATCAATGATAGCGGAAGACTGTCGACCAGTCTCCATAAACAACCAAAAATACAATAGTTTCAAGAGAAGAAAAAAGGTATTAGGATTAGGGGAATGTAGTGGTAGAACTTTCACCCACTACTGCACTCGCTGCTACGAATGGTCCCAACGTGTAGCAATCCTCGTAAAGAGTCTGGGACATGTTTTAAATAATGTGAAGCGAACACAGACTTACTCCTCCAAAAGGTTGTGTCCATAATGCTTTATAAGGATCAATTTTGCTTGAAAGCCACCGAAGTTGCCACAGATCTGACTTCATGTGTCTTCTCTTTCAGCAGTTTAAAATCTGTCTCACCACAGTTAGTGTGAGCCCCTCTAATCAAGAGTCTGATAAAATAAGATAAGGCGTTCTTTGACATCGGTAAGGAGGGGTTCTTGACCGAACACCATAAAGCTTCAGACTTGCCTCGAAATTTTTGAGTTCTGTCTAGATGAAATTTAAGCGCTCTAACAGGGCACATGACCTTTTCCATTTCTTCACCAACCACATCAGAGAGGTTTGGAATCTCGAAAGACTTTGGCCATGGATGGGAAGGACGCTGCTCATTCTTGGCCAGGAAACCAAGTTGTAAGGAGCATATAGCCTTACTATTACTTAAGCCAATATTCTTGCTAAAGGCATGCACTTCACTGACTCTCTTAGCTGTTGCCAGACTTGCTCAGAAGAGCGTTTTTAAGGTGAGATCTTTAAAAGAGGCTGAGTGTAAGGGCTCAAACCTGTCACTCTTAAAAAACTTCAGGACAACATCCAGATTCCAAGCTGGTGATTCTAGTTGATGCTCCTTTGAAGTTTCAAAGGACCTGAGAAGATCTTGAAGGTCTTTGTTGTTAGAGAGGTCTAAATTTCAGTGCCTGAAAATGGCCGCTAACATGTTCCTATAACCTTTAATGGTAGAGGAGGAAAACTTGCATTTTCTCCTAATGTGTAAAAAGAATTCAGCGATTTGGGTTAGAGAGGAACTGAAAGAGGAAATTGAGTTGATTTTGCACCAATCTTGAAAAACCTTCCATTTGGACTGGTAGACCCTGATGGTAGAGGATCTCCTTGCTCTAGCGATGGCTCTAGCTGCGTCCTTCGAAAAGCCTCTAGCTCTAGTGAGTTTCTCGATAGTCTGAAGGCAGTTAGACATAGAGCTTGTAGGTTTTGATGGAACCTTTTCAAGTGCAGTTGTCTGAGAAGATCCATCCGCATGGGTAGGCTTCTTGGTACGTCCACCATCCATTGAAGTACCTCGGTGAACCATTCTCTTGACGGCCATAGAGGCGCAATTAGAGTCAATCTGGTTCCCTCGTGGGAGACAAACTTCTGTAAGACTTTGTACAGGACTTTGGAGGGGAGGAATGCGTATAAGTCTTGTTGAGACCATTCCAGCAGGAAAGTGTCGATGTGAACTGCTTCCAGATCTGGTACCGGAGAGCAGTACATTTGAAGCCTCTTCGTTCTCAAGGCTGCAACCAGGTCTATGGATGGACGACCCCAAATCTGCCAAAGTTTCTTGCAAACCTCCTGATGCAGTGTCCATTCTGTAGGAATGACTTGGTTTCTTCTGCTGAGGCTGTCTGCCATCACATTCGTTTCTCCTTGAATGAACCTTGTGAGTAAGATGATGTTCCTTTCCTTCGCCCAAACTAGAAGTTCCCTTGCAGTCTCGTAAAGAGACTTCGAGTGGGTCCCGCCTTGTTTGGAAACGTAGGCCAACGCTGTGGTGTTGTCTGCGTTTACTTGTACTACTTTACTGAGAATAAAGTTTTCGAAACTTTTAAGCGCCATAGGACTGCTAAAAGCTCCTTCTGGTTGATGTGGAGGCTCTCTTGATCTTTTGTCCACAGACCTGAGCATTCCAGTTTGCCCAGTGTTGCTCCCCACCCCGAGTCCAAAGCGTCGGAACACAACACAAGGTCTGGGCTCCTTTGCTCTAGTGAGAGGCCCTCCTGAAGTTTGGTTGTGTCGTGCCACCACTGTAGGCAACTTTTGACAAGACTCTGGAAGTGGAATACTTTGTCTCTAAGCCTTTCTCCTTGTCCCAATAGTAATTGAGGTGAAATTGCAGCGGGCTGAGATTCAGTCTTCCCAGGGAGACGAACTGTTCAAGGGAGGAGAGAGTTCCCAGCAGACTCATCCACTGTCTCACAGAACAATCTGTTTTCTCTAGAAATAGACGAATCTTTAGAAGGGCTTGTTCTATCCTTTTGGGTGATGGAAAAGCCCGAAAAACTAGACTCTGAATCTCCATCCCTAAATAAAGAATCTTTTGAGATGGTAACAGTTGGGACTTCTGTGTTGACCAGAAGACCCAGTTCCTTTGCAAATGTCAATGTCAATCTGAGATCCTCCAGACAGCGATTGAAGGAAGACGCCCTGAGTAACCAGTCGTCGAGATACAGAGAGGCTCTGATCCCTGTCGAATGCAGGAAGCTTGCTACATTTAGCATGAGTTTCGTAAAAACAAGGAGTGGTGCTGAGGCTGAAACACATGGCCCGAAACTTGAAGATTTCCTTCCCGTAAACAAACCTCAGGTAGCGTTTGAAGTTCAGATGAATAGGGACATGGAAATAGGCATCCTGGAGGTCTAAAGAGATCATCCAGTCGCCTTTCCTTACTGCTGCCAGCACAGTTTTGGAAGTCTCCATTGAAAACTTTGTTTTCACAATGAAAGTGTTGAGAGCACTTACATCTAGAACTGGTGTCCATACCCCGAGTTCTTCGGAACCAGGAAGAGGCGGTTGTAAAACCCAGGAGACTGCAAGTCCTGCACCCTCTCTACAGCCCCTTTTTCCAACAAGAGGGACACTTGTAGTAGAAAAGCCTGTCTCTTCGAGCCCTCTCGGTACCTGGGAGAGAGATCTATTGGCTCTTGAACTAAATGGGTTTTCTTGACGAAAGGAATCTTATCCCTCCTTCAGCAAAAGAACGGACCACTGGTCCGCTCCCCTTCTCTCCCAAGCCTGCCAGAAGTTCTTCAGTCTGACTCCTACTGCTGTCTAAAGTCAAAAGCAGTCAGACACTGCTTCTACCTGATCTTGGTCCTCTCCTCTTTCCTCTTCTCCCATCAGGTCTGGAGTTACCACTACTGATGGGTTTACCTCGAAAGGAAGGAATGAATCTAGACAAAGGAGCTTGTCTCTTTGAGTCCTCTCGGTACCTGGGAGAGAGATCTACTGTATTGGCTCTTGAACTAAGGGGTTTTCTTGACGAAAGGAATCTTTTATCCCTCCTTCAGCAAAGGAGCGGACCACTGGTCCGCTCCCCTTCTCTCCCAAGCCTGCCAGAAGTTCTTCAGTCTGGCTCCTACTGCTGTCTAAAGTCAAAAGCAGTCAGACTCTGCTTCGACCTGATCTTGGTCCCCTCCTCTTTCCTCTTCTCCCATCAGGTCTGGAGTTACCACTACTGATGGGTTTACCTCGAAAGGAAGGAATGAATCTAGACAAAAGAGTATCTACCTTTGGTTTGTTGCTAGAAAAAGAAATCTGAAGTACTTTCTGAGCTGCCTTGGAGACCAAGTCACGGGTGTCTTTCTGGGCTAAGGAAGCAGCAACCTCTTTTACAAGATCTTGTGGGCATAGCGCAGGAGAGAGGGGCGCAAACAGTAATTCAGACCTCTGACAAGGAGTGACCCCAGGGAAAGGAAAGAACACATTTGAGCTCTTTTTCTCGAGAACTCCAGCCGTAAAAAGGGCTGCTAACTCATTAGAGCCGTCCCTCACAGCTTTGTCTATGCAAGACAATCTGAACAACACTTTCATTATTCTTAAAGGCAGAAACTTTCTTACTCAAGGCACCCAGAGTCCTGTCGAGGAAGTTGAAAACCTCGAAGGCTCTGAAGACGCCCTTGAGAAGATGGTCGAGTTCCGAAGTTGTCCAGAAAATCTTAGTACGCCTCATGGCTAGTCGACGAGAAGAGTCTACTAGGCTTGAGAAGTCCCCCTGGGGAGAGGCAGGTACTCCCAAGCCAAGAACTTCTTCTGTCTCATACCATACACTTGATCTAGAAGCTAGTCTGGCAGGAGGGAAGGAAAAGGCCGACTTGCCTAGATTCCTCTTTGACTGCATCCAGTCTCCCATTAATCTTAAAGCTCTCTTAGAAGACCTCGAAAGCACCATCTTAGTAAAAATAGGAGCTTGAGTTGCTGTTCCCAAGGTAAACTCTGAAGGGGGAGAGCGTGGAGCAACAGGCACAAAGTGACTAGGAAATTCTTCCGTGAACACTTTCTTAATCTTCTTAAGGTCTAGGCTCTTCTTCCTCCGATAAGTCTTCTAAAGGTTCAGCTGCAAAAAGAGGTGAATAAACCTCCTCTTCCAATAAGACTTCAGCTGGAATAACGTCTTTGCGCGCCTGTGCGCGAACTAGACGTTGAGCGCCGTGTGTGCCAGCTTGACATCCAGCATCAACTTGTCGATTGTTATCAAGATCAGCTTGAAGTTCGACGTCACGTCTAACTTGACATGGGTGACAATCGACGTCACGTTTATCCTGACATTCGGCGTCACGTTTGACTGCTTGGCAAACGACATTCTCAGGCAAAACGTCAGCTTGACGTTCAGCTTCACGTTTCGAAGCTTGACGTTTAAGATCAAGTTTAAACGAGTTACAACGATCAGCTTGCAAAGTTTCACGACGCTCAGGAACTCGTTGATAAGACTGCATAATAGACAAAAGTTTAAGCTATATGTCTTGTAACAGACTTAATTTAGGGTCAACTTGAGGTGAAGTTATGACCGAAACGTCAGCCATAAAATCGTCTTCTTGCTCACCCGCGTCACGTCTGGAACATCCTGATGACACAAAAGATCCAGGAACTTGCATCGCAATCGCTGGAAGCTTGTCCGAAACAGATGTTTTAAGAGGACGTTTGGCAGGAGAGCCTTCTTCAGAAGAAGACAAACGTTCTGGACTGCTCCAATGACTACAGCCAGGCCTTTGAGGCGATAAATGACTTCTATCAATTGACGTCATTTTCCTCTTGAGAGGTCTTGAAACTTGATGCCAGTTACGTTTACAGTATATTCTTTGTTAACCAAAGCGTCATCCGAAGATGAAGTAAACTTAACCTCACCTTTCCCATGGTGAGGGCGAGTGTTACGTGAGACGTCACCAGCAACACTCGAGGGGACGTCTGCTCGTATGGTTACGCCTCTAGTTCCCTTTCGCCGCTCGACATTCCTTCTCCCAGGGGTTGGGGAGCTTAAAAGAGGTCTAAGGCTAGGTGAACGATAGGCACGAGTAGACGCACCCTCCACAGCACTGAACACATTCCCCGCACTTTTGGCACTAACACTGGCACTCTTAAGCATATTTACATCGGACATAAGTTGGTTCCTGTCCGTAGCAAGCGACTCAACCCTCACTCCAAGGGCTTGTATAGCACTCATCATATCTTTAAGTGAGGGTTCAGCAGTAACAGTAGGAGGTTCATGAACTACCACTACAGGGGAAGGAATAGGTTCAAGGACACGGGAAGAGGAAAATTCTCTAGATCGAGAAGAGATTCTTCTAACCCTATCTCTCTCTAACTTACGAGTGTATCGATCGAAATCGAGCCACTCACTTTCAGATTACAACAAACATTCATCCATTAAAGAACAAACTTTACCTCTACATTTAGTGCAAATAGAGTGAGGATCGATAGAGGCTTTAGGAAGGCAGGTTTTACAGCCTTTCACACACTTTCTATAAACTGGGGAAGGGTCAGCCATTTTGGAAAATTCCAGAGAGAGATCAATCAAGCAAAGATCAAAAACACATCAAATCAAAAGAGTTCAAGAAAATCAGTAAGTAAATGCAATCAAGCGAAAACCAATTAACCAAAAAACAAGTACTTCACCATAGGTACTGCAAAAATCTAAGGTTAAGACGAGCGAATGTTCCAATGATGTCGCCAGCAATGGCAGCAGGGAAGATCTGAGGATTCCTGGAAAGGTTCCAGATACCTGGCGAGTGGTGGCGCTAGTAGTACACCTAGCTATCCAATATACGATTACTGCGAGTTTTGAATTTTCTGCCGTGACGTCAGGGAAATAAGCTATATATATCCACCAGCTAAGTCAGATGTTTAAAAAGTAAACTTACCAAGAATAAAAGTCAAATGGCCAGCAAGTTGGAGACAATGTCTCTCTCCCTGAACCAAAAGCAAACTTAGGTTCACACCACAGATGTGCGAGTTAAAAAAGGGTAGTTACTAACCCCAATCCACGGTAACTAGCGGGTGGGTGGTTACCCCTCACTAAAAGTCTAATGACTCGTCTTTCAGCTTCACCAAAAAGTAATACCCCTATAAACAGCGTTGGTTTGTATTAAGTGACAGAACAAACTAGCTTTATGTGTACAGTACTGACTTTGTAAAGATTAAGAGCTAATAAAATACTTGCTAATTGGCTGAGTAAAAGTTAATAGCTTTAATAAATTCACAGCTTCTAGACATACTGTAGACAATTTGATAAACTTCAAATAATCAGGCAGTATCTTTGATGCAAAAATTTATGTAGTTTATTGATAAATTTGAAAAAATCTGGTAGTAACATGGCAAGAATTTACATTATTTACTTACTGTAACTTTTTTTTTATCTTCCCCTAGTGACTGCTATTAATTTTTTGGGATATGCATTGTAACAAAATCCCCTAAAATCCTAGCAACTCATCAATTAAGCATTTCAGGATATTTGTAGTACAGTAATATTTCTCATATGGTACAGTATTTTGATACACCAGAAATGTTTGGTGATAAGAGTAGCTGCTTTAGTCAAGACGATTCAGTACTCCTTTTGAAATTAGATATTGTTCTTGTGTCCCTCATAAAACTTTGGACTTTTTTCTGTAATGAATCCCAGATTGATTTGCTGCTGGTCTTCACCTTGATGTCATCAGGAATGTCTCACTATACTTATTTCGTTTTTATTTCCATTTCTTTGTCGATTCTAGTCTGAAATAGAAATAAGATATTAATTTTACAGATAGTCTTAAAATATTTTAATGTGCCCTCCAATATCAAGCCTATTCTTTGTGAAATATTCTGCTTGATTAACTATAAATATAAAATATCCTAATGCAATAAATATATAAGTGGAACTAATGACAAAGTCTTGTCCATGAAATTCATACTAGCAAATACTGTATTGCAATTGAAAGTATATCTGGTAAAATGAAAAATATTACCACTTAAAGCCTAACAAGGAAATATTTAACTAAAATAATTGAATGACTGGCATCTGATAATCCACTGATAGACAGCAGCTCTCCTATCCCTTCAATTATCTTCATAAGATACTCTATAAACCATAATTCCTTGAATAAAACAGAGGCTACCTGGTCAAACAGACAATACTCATAAAATACTTATAAAAACATCATGTATAATTTAGAGCAAATGTAGAATTTACTGACATAAGTTTGGTGTAAAATATTACTACTATACAAGAGTATAGCGCTCTACAAATGTGATGTTTTCACTCTCCAAAAACACTGAATAAAATGACCTGCAACTTCACAAATTTATCAAGTAAATGTATCCTTTTCATAGCTGAAAAGGTACAATAAACTAATTCACCCAAGTGGATTTTCAGATCAACTTTCAATCAATGAACCAGCTTATTCTACCCATCGATGCCATCTTACTTATCTTTCCTTAATGGAAAAACTTATCACACACTCACTGACAGTCTCGATTAGTTCATTGACAAGCTTATTCAGCGTTATTGTCAAACACAATAACCTTTCCAACACTATTAAACTGACAACCTGTTCTTACCGGAGTCGCGTCTTTATCGTTAATAAACACAAAACAACAATGTCTTTGCCAATGATTAACCAATGTTGCCTTAAATCAATCATATAATCCTGCCTTTATCCACCCTTGGCTGCCCTCTCCTGTCTTTGTTCCTTGACCAACCTTTCGTTGTCTAATTGAATTACTAATCTTATTTTGCATCACCTGAAAATTCAATTGTTGTTCTACCTATTATAGTGTGTTTACATCAAGGTTTTAGCAAGAGTTGACATAACCCCCATAATTGCAAGCTCCTAGAGTTTAGTGCTTCTTTGTATGGATCTAAGCTTTTGGTTATATACTGTATATATAAAATTAATAACAAACAATGGCTCAGGGTTAAGCCATCTATCTTACAGTCCTAAGAATTAATAAAAATATTAACCTAAGATCATGTCTTGGTCTTTTATTGTATTTCTAGGTATTTCTTTATTGATAGAAGGATGATTGGAAAATATTTCTAATACAAACCCATCAATAATATAAAACCTTTAATGAAGTACTGTATGTGATGTTGCTTGGGTATGTAACTAAAATAAATAATGTATTACCTAGAACAACTATTACTTATATCAAAATTAAACTATAATATTTACATAGTTGTAATATCAAATGAAAAAAGCATGGCCTTAGAAAAAAGTATAAGCGAAACTTACCGATTTTTATTTTTATTCAAAACTGTACTTATATTGCTACCATGTTGAGGAGACTGCAACTTATCACAGAGTATTCTCTCTTTAAACTCTGAATTCCTCTTTAACTTGATTGAGTGAGTGAAGATCTAGCTCATAGGGATCCGGCGCGCATGGAACTAACATCACTACTCCGGATACAAAACTGAGCACTAGCATTAAGTGTGAGAAAACCCATTTCAGGTACCCAGGCATCTCCTATATATGCAAGCCAATGTTTCTTCCCGTAAAAAACAACTATCGGCATTTGCAGGAGGCTGGTACTGCACACTTTCTCCCACGGGGAGAGGAACAGCAAGAGTCACACTAACGTAACTCCTATTGGTCGTACCTCCGAGACTTTTGAATGTGGTTTGTTGTTCTCCTCCTGAAAGTAGCAGCAAAGGCTGCAGGAGACAGTTGGCAGAGGAAGGAAGAACTTGAAGTTTGCCTTAACAGGGTTGCACAAGCTGACGACGACACTCAAAGGGAAAAGGAGGACCTCTAAAGAGACAGCAACCAGGATTATGTCCTTGACTTCTTTCCTGGATCTAGTAGACATCAAAAGGAAGATAGGTAATAACCTTTCCCATTGCACTCAGTAATAGCTTCCTTCAATGGAAGTACCTCAAAGACCAAGGGTAGATCCGCTCCTAAGAATTAGTCATCGTAGTCGTCATACAGCCATACTAGCGAGGGAGACAGCAAACCGTCATTCTGTCCAGCAAGCACAAGGAGAGTCGGTAGGATGCCCAGACTGCTGTAACACAGCTACAGTCATCAGATATAACTGCGAAACCTTACACCCGACAATCTGTCAAGACCATCATGTAAAAAAGGCATAATATTAAAATCATATACATAAGGACACTGGAAGTACACCCATACTCTCTGTTGGCTGTAATAGTGAGCTCAGTGGCCTATCTGATGAGAGGTGTTTGCTTGCCAACCGGCAGTAACTATTACCACCTTGTTACATCTTAACAGCTGTCTTCAGCTTTGCTGAACGCCTACACTTATTAAACGGACAAGGGTTTGTATTCCTGTAGGGACAAACATTAATCATACATCCACACGACTGGGCAGTGCATGATGGGTAACCATCGTTACCAGATCATACAGGGGAGTGGCAATGATGTCAGTAGAAAGATCTAGATTTTAAGGTAACGAGTAAACCAAATAACATCTGCGCGCTAATATTTTAGTGTTGTCTGTCATAAATCTCTCCAAGGTTAGAGATGGCTATCTCTGGAAATAGTTTGAAAAACAGGATGCTATAAGCCCAAGGGTTCCAACAGGGAAAAATAGCCCAGTGAGGAAAGGAAATGAGGAAATAAACTACACAAGAAGAATATACAATCAAAAAAGGTTTCAAGAGCAGTAACAAAAATAAATCAGATTCTTTACATATGAACAGTAAAATCTTAAAAAAACAAAAGTAAGAGATATACGATAGAACATCATGTCCGAGTGCACCTCCAAGCAAGAGAACTCTAATCCAAGACAGTGGAAGGCCACGGTACAGAGGCTATGGCACTACCCAAGACTAGAGAACAATTGTTTGATTATGGTACAGAGACTATGGCACTACCCAAGACTAGAGAACAATGGTTTGATTTATCAGTGTCCCTCTACTAGAAGAGCTGCTTCCATAGCTAAATCCTCTCTTTTACCCTTACCAAGAGGAAAGTAGCTACTTAATTATATTACAGTAGTTAACCCCTTGAGTGAAGAATTGTTTTGTGATCTCAGTGTTGTCAGGTCTATGGGTACCGAGGAGAATGAGGTAGGAATAGGACAGACTATTCGGTGTATGTGTAGGTAAAGACAAAATGAGCAGTAACTAGAGAGGGATCCAATGTAGTACTGTATGGCCAGTCAAAGGCCCCAAATCCTCTAGCGGTAGTATCTCAATGGGTGGCTGGTGCCCTGGCCAACCTACTACTTCCAGTTCTAGATTTCGTGCTTCTGACATCACCGCTCATTATCTGGTAACTAGGCTTGCACGTTGGATACTCCCTGGTCAAGTCTACACACCCTAAATAAAACAGTTACAATCAGATTTTTAACCAGTTCTAATGCATTTAACTTTGTAGCCAGTCCTACCCTACTGAAGTAAGAAATGGATTTTGAGCTAAGCAAAAAATCTATTTTTGGGTGAGATGGCCATGTCATCCAGATGGAATTTCCCTAAAGTAGCTTCCTAAGGGATATATGTACTACAGTGATGTTCCCAGAGAATTTTACCTTTAGGTATCCAGAATTCTAACTCCTGGCGCGAATATCCTTAAATATCTCTAAAGAATATCGCATAATATCAGAGGAAGTATTCTTGACACATCACATAGCAATCTGCACCCCTAATAGCGTTAACGCTTCGAGGGGGATGTGGCGGAATAGAAGAGGAGCCGTATCAAGGTTACCCTAGTTCTCATACTATTGAGTATCACAACAGCGTTATATCCAATATGGCGAACATTCCTTATAGCATTGTGCATGGTGCTACAGATACAGTACTTCGGGAGGGATACTATGAAGGTCTTTTCTTTTTAGAAAAGAAGGGTGGGTCCATCAGGACGACATGGCCATCTCACAAAAAAATAGATTTTTCGCTTCGTTCAAAATCCATCTTTTGGGCTCAAGCCATGTCGGCCTGATGGAAGCGTACCAGAACATTAATGTATCTGTGGATTTTCATCAGTGCCTTAACCTTGGGACAACATTTCTATGGTCATTTGGACCAATTGAGACAAATGACGTTACCGTTATCCGTCATCATCACTAATCATAAGCAATGTTAGTGCTTCCTGCCCCCTACAGGGAAGGGTCATTCTAGACAGTAGAAAAGGAGCCTCAAGGTTAGAACATAGTGTATGAACAAACATAAGTATACACTGAATATACAAACAGTCTAATAGTTTGTATATATTGCCGAATTAATATCAGTGTCTCATATCTATTGTTTGCAAGCATACAACTGTATGAAAAATACTTACTTTAGTAAGTCAAAGAACTCTGGCATTTTACACATGCAATTGTTGGGCGAATTAGGACGCAATACATTCTAATAGACATTTATTCCTAATAAATGTCTAAATGAATTAACCAGTAAACCGAATGTAGCATGATAACAGAATTATACACGTAACGTATACAGAAATTACATTTCTCTCATGAAGGGGAAAGGAATGATGAGTGCCACTTTCAGACTGAAGAAAATCTTTATAATAAAACTTCTCTTCAAAATTTCTGTACCAGTTACATTCTATCAACACTGAGTACTACGTACACACGGCACTAGTGCTATCTGTATAATTCCACACCTGAGATCTTGAACAGAGATAGTGTCACCATGGTAACACTTATAAAAAGGAGGTCACACCAAAAGTGATGACCATTTCTCCCTTTAATTGACAGTCCCAGTCAATTAGCTGTTCATCGTAGACTTAGACCGCAGGTTTAAAAATTCTACCCGCCGCCACCACATAATGCTTCAGTCCATGGACCCGATTAACAGTGTGTTTGTAGAACACTCTGGATGATTCCCATCCAGAATATGAGTGAGGACATTAGAGGTCCCAATTAATAAACTGTCTATGCCAGTAATTAGTGGGCAGGTTTTAATACGCTACCTGCTGCCACTACATAGTGCTTTAATTCATGGACCTGTTTCGCATAGAGTTTGTAAAACACACTGGATGATTTCCATCTGGTGAATGAACGAAGACGCTCAAAGTCCATATACTGAAAGAAGTTCAGTGATGAAGCAATTTTTCTCGGATCAAGACCTGCGGGAATACTGTCAGGATCTGCTCTACGAATAAAGTAGGTGAGCTTCGCCCTCGATTGTTTTAAGAGATAAGTTTGATCCAGAGGTTTCTCCTTTAAAGAGCTGTCCTCCCCTGAAGTCTGAAGTTCTATGAAAATAGATCTTTAGACACTCTACAGTACATAGAGAGACATCTTCCTTCAGAGGGCAGATTCTCCAGGGACCCCACCTCTTAGTGGGTAGCTCGTTCTTAGCGAGAAAGGTTGGATCAGGAAAGAGGTTCAGTTCTCCCGCTTCTGTGAACTGAATGTGGCCCTCGTCTCTAGATAGGGCCACTATTTCACTAACTTTAGCCCCTGAGGCTATAGCGAACAGAAAAATAACTTTTTGAGTTAGATCCGTAAGGGAACAATCTTCATTGTTCATAGATGAGGCATAATGTAGGACCTTATCCAAAGACCATGAAATGGGCTTTGGTGGTAGTGCAGGCCTAAGCCTTGCACATGCCTTTGGAATCTTATTAAAGATTTCATTCGATAGATCTACTTAAAAGGCATATAGAAGAGGTCTAGTCAAGGCTGAGTTGCACGTAGTTATCATGTTGGCCGCCAAGCCTTGATCATGAAGGTGGACAAAGAAGGACAGACACAAGTTCATCAAAATTTCTTTCGGTCCTTTTGCTTTAACAAAAGCAACCCACTTTTTCCAAGAAGACTCATATTGTCTTCTTGATGACTTAGTTTTAGATTCTTCTAAAAATTCTATATTGCCTTCTGAGATCCCAAATCTTTTCCTAACCGCTAGGGCAAGGAAATCATGAAATGAAGGGTTCGGGTTCTCCGTGATAAATCGAAGGCAATCAGCTTCTGAACCCTCTGATATAGTCCTGGGTTCAGAACTAGGGCCAGCCTCAGCTTCAGTTCCTTCACTAAAGAGGACAGATTGCTCTTGGGCTACTTGGGAGCCAATAGAGCTACTCCCCCTTGGAAGGATCTCAGCATGTTGAGGACCTTCAGCAGGCAATTGGATGTGATGAGTCAGGATATGTGAGTCCATCCCTTCTATACCAGAGACATGATATCTGTTAATTCATCTAGAGGGTCCTCGTATGGGGCTACATCTCGAGGTAGTTTCTTGAAGACACTCGTGATGAAGACGTCGATGTGCAGTTCTGGGACTTGATCCCACCTGGGAGGTAGTAAGTCTGCGTCTGTGGACCATTCCAACTCTATCGGCTTGAGCCGAAATAGAGCATCCACTGTCACATTGTGGATCGGGTGTATATGAACTGCTGACAGGTGCCATCCCTTTAGGTAAGGGATGGTTAACGTCACCTATACTGTATGAGACATTTTCTAGCATTGTCGATTGCGATGTCTCATGATCGCTTTGGTGTCCCAGATCAGTCGAAGGAAGTCTGATCTGTGTGGAGAGTACTTCCCCACTCATGACAGGACCAACATGGTCTTGGGACTTTTGGACTTTAATTTTTGTTAAAGAAGCGATTAAAGAAGGACCTATATTGGTCTTTTTAGATCTCTTCAAGCGTTTGATGCATATCTTCTCCAGACTCTCGACGCATCTTTCAGCTGTGCTCTTAGCACTGGGTCTGTCAATGTTGCAAACTGGAGAGAGCTCAGGACTCCTCCTTGTTAACGTCTTGGGAATCTGACTGATTACCCGAGTCTCTTGACCGACCTTACAATCTCCTTTTATATTCCTATGGAAAAGGAGAGTTGGTGTGACTACAGACTTCAATGATTTTACAGCCATTGAAACCTTTGAGCTGGAGGGAATTGAGACTTCTTGAGGCTTGTCTTGCACCCACGATGTTCCAGGAACCGGTTCATCTCCTTGGATGTTCATAGACAAGGGACATTTTTCAGGTCTGACAAGACTACACAGGGTCCAAATGTTCAGAAGGATTAACATTCTGAACTCGCTGTTTTATTTGAACTTCAGTGGCTACAAGTCCAGAATGACTGAGATTTCTTGAGTCCTTCTCGTGAACACCAAACAGCCTTCCCTGGAATACGATGGACTATTGTTTCCTTACCACCTATATGCTCTAGAGCTCTTAGGTATACTTCTCAAGGATGGTTTTGGATTGTAGGAGGAGTTAAGGAAATGATGGTGGAGACATTTCTACTTCCCATCGTAGTCCCATCTTGATTAGGCCTTGGACCCAAGGATCGAAGGTCCAACGATCCTGAAGGAACCTCCCTCCTACCAGATGCTTCGAATGATCAGTAGGATTAAATTTTTTTGACCACCTGCCTGTGGCATCACGGTCGTTGCAGCCATGGGATGTTGTTGAACAGCCCCAAGTATATTTCCGGACTTTCCCGTCTTCCTTTTAGGTTGGGGACCCACATCCATGGAAGACTCTCTTTGAAAGGACGCCCCACTTTTGGAGAAGACCTACGTTCTCCGTGGTGGCATTCTTAATTACTTCCCTAACTACCTCATCTGGTTAGAGGTCTTTACCCCAGATGTTGGAAAGTATTAGCTTCCTTGTCTCATGTTTCAGTGTTGCGGCCGCAAACACAAACTCCCTACATGTTCTCCTAGCCTTCATAAAAGCGTAAAGGTCTTTCACTAAGGTAGCCATATGCATTTTGGCTAAGACCATGAGCATGTCTTGGGTACTTTGATGGGATGAACAAACTAAGTAGTTTTGTAGAAATAGGGAGGCTGCAAGTCTCTCCTTTGTCTCTTGTTCATTATACAACAGAAATTCTGATAGTTTAGGGAGAACTTCGTTAAACTGTTTACTGGTGACATCCGCATCTAATCTTCCTACTGAAAAAGTTAAATGGACTACCTTCCAGTCCTCCTCCTGTCTGGGGATGGCTGGTGACACCGGCTTGCACTCCTCGAGTGCAAGGCATGTCCTACCTGCCTCCACTGCCTTGGCAACCGATTTAAATGCTTTCTCCATAAAAGGGTAATGAAATTGAAGCAGGAGCAAGAAAGGAAGGGTGCCTGTTACTCAGTGTAGATACCTTTGACACCGAGTAACCCGCCTTTTTCAGGCTACATGACAGGATAGCCTGTGCCTTATCATGGTCGCGAATCATGACTTCCTTCGATTTCGTTCCTTTCCTTGACTTTGATTCATCCTTCAGTCTTACAAAATTAGGAAAAGCGTCAAAGCTTGGCCAAAATTGGATTTTGTCCAAAGGAACCGCACCCATCTTCTCCGAGATGTAGAGTTTGCCATTTAAAATTGGCATCAGCTCCGCAAACCTCCAGGGATTGGTTTTGGAGCATGTCGGGAGGTCTTGATCCATGGGTCGTTTGTATGACTCTTGAGAAGCAACAAGTGGAGCTTTACTAAGCTCTATCTTGCATTTTACTTCCTGCTTTTCGTGTTGTTTGCGAAAGCTCCCTAATAGATTTACCACTTAGCCCCATAATTGATCCGTTCCCTCTAATAGAGGGGTAGAAGATAAGGATGTTGACATCATCCATAGGCGGAAACAATTCCAACACGACATTTTTCCCCTCTTCCCTTGGGCACTTTCTGCCATCCTTCCCAAAGGCTCTCTGGCCGTCGGGAGATGTAATTAGTGCCTGGGGCACCACTATTTCCTTACTTGCCTTCGGAAATAGAAGATTACGCATCCTATCATTAGGTATATAAGGTCCCGGAGAGATTTTTTGGAAACCTCTCACTCAGTTGCGTAAATTGTCCCGAGCTGTATCCCTAGTCTCTGTAGACTTGGGATTCTCGAAACCTTCAGACATTAAGGTCCAACATACATTACAAACCTGCGGGTTCCAATAATGTAGTGATTCGGAAATAATATTGCAGGGGGCATGAAACCTGCAAGTATTATGACCGTAAAAACCGTTACTCTTGACCTTGCAGAAGACTGCAGCACAAGTCATCTGGTGTTCCTCCTGTAAAGAAAGAACAAAATGAGTATATAATTGATTATGTCACTGATAATCAATATGTAAAAGTCATTTTTTAACAAAGTAGCTTAGGACAGTAAGCTATAAAGGGATAGTAGGAGAGACATACTTGTGTTCCCCATTTAAGCAACTGCAGTTACCTCCCCTCAGTGTTAGCTATAGGGAGATTCCTCTAACAAGGTAACTCCAACTAAAAGGGTTCTAACCCCTAGGGGTAGAAAAGTGTATAAGTCACTGTCCCTTTTTATTTCTAACACTGTTGGGTAAGGATGACTGATTCCTCAATCAGAATATTGAAGAAATACTATTCTTTCAATATAGGAGCGGTACCAGCAGAAGCTCGCCAAGGGTACCTAAGATATGTTAGAAATAACTACTGTATAATCATACTACAGATTTTTATTTGCAGCATATGCTATGTTGCAAATTACTGGCTACTGTATAATATATATAAGTAGTTCAGCCATCGTGCTGCCTTTGTGGCAAGCAAGTGATGGCACAGTCCAGCTGGCATGATGCCAACTGGACTAAGAAAAAATAAAAAGACATATTTGTGTATCCCACCCAACCTATTTGCTGTGACCTCCCTTACAAAATTAAATCAGAGGTTCCTGATCAGGGAGACTCAAGAAAAGGGTTCTAACCTTTAGGGGTTAGGACTGTAACACTCCAGCCCTTTAAATATTTAATATTGTAAGGTAATCTAAAAAACTGATTTCTAATTAGAATATTGAAGTAGTTATATTCTTTCAATATAGGATTGGGCTCAGCAAATACCTGGGTAGGGATACCCAAGATACAGTATATTGGAAATAACTACAAGTATAATATATACAGTAGTTTTCTATCTGCAGAATATCCTATACTACAAATATACTGACTACCTGTATAAACATATACTGTAGATCAGCCAGCATGTCGCCGGCACAGATAGTTCTTTCCGGCACAGATAGTTCTTGCCGGCACATCCAGCATGATAGCTAAAAGAGAGAGAGAGAGCATGGAGTGAAGGCTACCTATTACTGTGTATGTATACAGTACCTATTACTGTGTATGTATACAGTAATTAAGGCTGTAAAGTCAAATTTTACTGCCTTTCTCCAGAAATAAGGTTCAACTGGAAGGGGAGAATGTAACATTCAGACTTCCATCCAGCCACAGTACTATTGCCGGCAAGGTCCCGCCGACACACTGCTGGCAGGCTAGCCTCCGGCAGTACTAGTACAGTCGGCATGCTGCCGGCTGAGTCAGCACCTATCTGTGCCGGTCTGGCCGGCGGTACTCCGGCAATAACACTTGTGGCTAGCAGTTCAAGGGAGAACTGAAGAATCTTAGAGACAGAAGGGACTTCCCATTCCCAGCCATCATGGCTGCCGTCAGCTGCCACCCGCCTAGAGCCGTCATGGCTGCCGGCAATTGGCACGGCTACCATCAGTATGCATCACCGCCGGCAGCCGTCATAGCCGTCTACAGATGAAAGACACATAAGTCGCCGGCAACCAACTTCGCCGCTGGCAGTTGTCATGGCTGCATGCAGCTGTCATAGCCGCCGGCAGCTGGACAACTGCAGTGGGGAGGGAGTCTGGCCGGCACCGGCAACCCACCGGCATCGGTAAGTTTGCAGGATACTGGTCTCATAAAAGAAAAAAGGGGAAGGAAAAAGGGTACTATATGAGGTGTGGTAGGGGCTGGTATTTTGCCACACCTACACACCTAAACGAAACTGTTTCAGTATTGGCACCATCCCAGGCAGGAGAATCATCTATTCTCCAGCCTAGGGTGTGCCAATACAGTTAAGGGGATTGCAGCAGTGCCACCTGCTCTCAACAAAGGAGAAACAGTTTCAGTGCCACGCCATCCTAGGCCTAAAAAGATACTACACTTCAGCCTAGGGTCAGCAAGCATAGGACTAGTCTACTAGGCCACAGGGATAAGATGGTGGCATCATACAACCACTTCAGGTGTAGCCTAGGGAGGGCTAGCCTCCTATGCCGGCAGCCTAGCCGGCAGGGGAATGAATATTCACCCTGCCGGCCGACTGGCGACACAAAACTAAATACTCGGAGTTCCTGACCGAATCCCAAAACTAGCTATCTGCAGCTAAGGGACGGGACAGAAAAACCCTAGGTTAGTCATGCCTGAATTAAAAATTCAAGGCCGACCTATTAGGGTTGTAGCCAAAGGCTACACTCAGAGGGAAGAGGGATTACCCTTGATCACTAATAGAGACGAGTATCGGTTGATAATTCCAGGAGATATCTATCTCCAATGAATTGATAACCTATACACGAGGGTAACCGGGGAATGTCGAAAGTTAGGTTAGGTTACCTAGGCAAGGTGAAATCTCTGTTACCTAAATCACCGAAACTCTCACATATACGATCGACGCAGGAAAAGGAAAATTTTATGCATTTAAATATCTTTACATATATAAAAATGCCTAAATAGCTTCAAAAATAAATTATTAATGCTATTTTAAAAACCGGGAATGTCGTTCTACTAACTAAATGACACACCCGATGAACGACAGTGCCCATGGTGCCTCCGGTAACAGGCCTAGCTCCTAATCACAATAAATTACTCTAATTTAACTGTGAGACAGGAACTAAAAACACAAATTGTAAAGATTCAATACTCAACTTCTCAGAAGCGAGAGAAGCTGGAGAATGCATAATAAATATCCTTGAAAATCAATCGAAAATGTCAGATCAACAGGGAACACCACTGAGCGAAATCGCTACATAATAATTAATGTTCGCCATATTGGATATGGCGGTGTTGTGATACTCAATAGTATGAGAACTAGGGTAACCTTGATACGGCTCCCCTTCTATTCCGCCACATCGCCCTCAAAGTGTTAACGCTATTAGGGGTGCAGATTGCTATGTGACGTGTCAAGAATACGTCCTCTGATATTATGCGATATTCTTGAGAGAAATTTAAGGATATTCGCGCCAGGAGTTAGAATTCTGGATACCTAAAGGTAAAACTCACTGGGAATATCACTGTAGTACTGTACATATATCCCTTAGGAAGCTACTTATAGGGACTTCCATCAGCACAACATGGCTTGAGCCCAAAAATGATATTTTTATTATAAAATTAATCTTTAAATATACTTACCTGGTAGTTACATATATACAGTATAGCTTGAATCCCGCGTTTCGTCGCGCGCACGGCAGAAATTCAAATTTCGCTGCAATCGCCGCCATGACAGTAGGTGGTCATACATAAGCACCATATCTCATAGGTTACCAGAACCATTCCCAACATTCCTCAGAAATTCCATGCCCCTGTTTTCAGAGGGGAGGAGGGAGGGCCCTTTAATAAATGTAACTACCAGGTAAGTATATTTAAAAATTAATTTCATAATAAAAATACCATTTTTAAATATGTAACTTCCCTGGTAGTTACATATATATAGCAGATTGACACCATTGGCGGTCTGTAGAAAACCTCCTCCCATCAGGAATTCGTATAATAATTAATAGCTACAATTAGTAGTACTAATAATCTGGTTCTTACCCGATAAGGAAGCTGGCTTCATAGTTATTCTGCCTCATTTGCCTGCATTCCTTAAGAGACTCAGCGATCCACCCAGGGGGCTGTAAAAGTGTGTGGGGTTGCCACAAGGTCCTCGACCTTAGCGTGGCTAGACCTCCACCCATGCTTGCTACCCTGGCATAGCCATGGATAATGAATCTGACCACCTACTCCAAAGTTAAAAACACACATCATAAAAAATTAACTTGACTTGCATCCCAGACTGTGGAAGTCTGCAACAACCTTCCCAGACAGGCTGTGGACACAAGTATAAGATAAAAGGCAAGGGTATATAATAAAAAAGGTTATAGGGAAGAGGCAGTAGACCCTTCTCCAACTACGACGCTGGAGGTAACATAAGGACCCAGGGAACAGCAATCTTCATACTGTGTCTGGACACCCTTGAGATACCAGTCTGTGAAGATTGATTTACTTCGCCAGAAAGTAGCCTCCAAAATTGACTTCATTGACCTATTGTGCTTGTAAGCCATAGAAGTTGCTACAACTCTAACCTCATGTGGTTTTACCTTAAGGATAGGGAAAACTTCTTCACAAATCTGGTGAGCTTCCCTTATCAAATCCTTAATGAAAAAAGCCAGGGTATTCTTTGATACAGGCAAAGAGGGCTTTTTAACCGAGCACCAGAGGTTGTCTGCTTGTCCTCTCAGGTGTTTGAACGCGTGTAGATAAAAAATTTTAGAGCTCTCACTCGACAAAGGCCTCTCTCCTTTTCCCGTCCAATTAAGTGAGATAGCTCTGGGATGATAAAAGATCTTGGCCAAGGTCGATAAGGGTTCTCGTTTTTGGGGAGAAAGCCTAGCTGAAGGGAGCAAACTGCATTGTCTCCATTATAGCCCACCTTCTTGCTGATGGCTTGTAACTCTATTCTTTGGGCTGTAGCCAATGCAATTCGAAATAGTGTCTCTTTGGTAAGATCTTTCCAAGAAGCCTTGTCAAGGGGTTCAAACCTACTTGAGGTCAAAAAGGCCAGGACTACATCCTGATTCCAAGAGGGGGTTGGATTGTCCTTTCTCTTAGCGGTCTCAAAAGTTCTAATGAGATCTGAGAGATCCTTGTTACCTGACCCGTCAATGTGTCTGTGACGAAAGATGGATGCTAACATACTGCGGTAACCCTTGATGGTAGGCACAACCCGCTTCTATTTTGTTCGTAGATGCAACAGAAAGTCTCTTATTTGGGCTATAGAGGTACTGGTAGAGGAAAGTTTGTTAGTCCTGCACCATTCTCTAGACACGTCCCACTTAGATTGATAAACTCTAAGAGTGGATGTCCTTCTAGCTCTCGCGATAGCTCGTGCAGCTTCCCTTGAAAAGCCCTTCGCTCTTGCCAGCTTTTCAGTAGTAGAAAAGCAGTCAGTATGAGAGTGGGGAGATTCTGATGGTACCTCTCTATGTGTGGCTGTTTGAGTAGATCGCTCCAACTTGGTAACATTCTGGGGGTATCTACCAGCCACTCCATCACCTCTGCAACCCAAGGTCTCATGGGCCAAAACGGAGCTATCAGGGTCATGCGAGCGTTGTGCGATTCCTTGAACTTTTTCAGGACTCTGTCCAGGATCTTGAATGGTGGAAAAGCATACATGTTTAGGTCCCCCCAGTCCAAGAGAAAAAACGTCCACTGCAGCTGTTTCCTGGTCTGGGACTGGAGAGCAATACATTGGCAACCTCTTTGTCAACTGTGTAGAGAAGAGGTCTATCGAGGGTTGACCCACAACATCCAAAGGCTGGTGTACACCTCGTGATGTACGGTCCACTCTGTAATTAGAACTTGTCTTCTTCTTGAAAGTGTATTAGTGCTAGGTGAATGGCCACTAGCTCCTTGATGTTTATGTGCCATTTCCTCTGAGACTCTTCCCACAGACTCGATATCTCGGCCTTCCCCAGTGTTGCACCCCACCCCATGTCTGAGACGTCGGAATACAACACTAGGTTGGGGTTCCTCTAATAAAGTTCGAGGTCCAGGAGTTTGTTGGCATTGTGCCACCAAATCAAGTGATTCCTGATCCCCAGAGGAATCGGCAACCACTTTTCTAGACCTTGACCTCTCGTCCAAAATTGCCAAGATGGAATTGAAGAGGCTGTAAATGAAGTGTCCCCAGGGATACGAACAGCTCGATCGATTAGAGGGTACCCACAGTGGACTCTTCCATTCTCCTACCAAGCAAGACCGTATGTCAGGAAATGTCGCTCCTTTTCTAGGCAATCTAGAATGAGTTTCGGGGCTGGAAAAGCCCGAGAAACCACTGACTGAATCCTCATCCCCAGGTAGATGATGTTTGCAAGGGGGTCATTTGAGATTTTTCTAGGTTCAACACTAGACCTAGCCGTTTATAGCGTCAAAGATATTGTAACTGAAGACCCTCCAGACACTTTCTTACGACCTGGCTCTGAATAGCCAATCGTCCAGGTACATTGATATCCGTACTCCCTTCAAATGTAGCCAGCGAGCCACGTTGACAACCACTCGGGTGAAAACGTAGGGAGCCGTGCTCAGTCCAAAACAGAGTGCTTTGAACCAATAAGTAGTTTCTAGAAACACTAATCTCGGAAAATTTCTGTAGTTCGGGTGTATCGGAATGTGGAAATATGCGTCCTGCAGATCTAACGACACCATCCAGTCTCCCTGTCTGGTGCCTGCTAGGACTGACGCAGCAGACTCCAAGGAAAACTTAACTTGCTTATGAACTTGTTCAGAAGACTTACGTCCAGAACAGGTCTCCAACCCCCCGAGTTCTACGGAACTAGAAAAAGTCTGTTGTAAAAACCCCTTTAACGAGAGGACTTCTACCACTTTTATTGCTGCTTTGGACAGCATCTGGTTAACCTGCTCTTGCAAGAGTCGTTGCCAATAGTGGAATACTTGTGTCTGGAGATTGAGATCCCTTTTGGGTTTGGTTGCTGTTTGGGGTTAAGAGGTTGACCTCCAGCAGCCATTCTCTGGTCTCTTCTAGACAAGCTCTCCCACGAAAGGGCTGATGCATGGGAGGAGCTTCCTGCTCTTTCCTGGTTAAAAGGTTAGTCAGAAGCACTTCCTCGTAGTCCTTAGGAAACAGATCTTACGTTGCTTGTGCGTAATAGCTGCCAATAAGTCCTCCACTAGCTCTGAAGGGAAGAGGAATTTGGTCAAACAAGCATACAAGAGAACAGCATAGCTCTTTCTCAATAAAACCTGTTGTGAAAAAGGGTTGTGAATTCGACCGACCTGTTCCTCACGGCTTATTTAGACAGGCAAAAATCATCTGTGACATCTTCAAGGACTCCTTGAGTCCAGTCCATCAAGCTGAAGACCTCGATTGATCTGAAGATGACCTTCAGCAAGTGAACCATTTCCGTCGTGGACCGCATCCCATTAGCCTAGTCATGGCTGAACTACATGAGGCATCAATGAAAAGGAGAAGTCTCCTTGGGAGAAGGTAGGAACTTCCAAACCAAGAACCTCCCCAAGCTTGTACCACACACAGGATCTAGAACCCAATCTCGTAGGGGAAAAGGAAAAGGTTGTCCTTTTTTGTTCTCTCTTGAGAATCCAAACGTTCAGAGTCAAACAGGACCTCTAGACCGATCTGGGTAACACTCTTTCCTTGAAAGAGGAAGATTCCTGAGGTCTACCCTTCAAAAACTGTGAGGGCGGGCTCCGAGGTACAGCCTGCTGAAAAGTCCTCCGGATAAAAGTCCGCCAGAACTTCAAGTAATATTAAGATCTGCTGCATGAAGAGTTTTCTGCGTTTCCTCCTCCGAGATCTATCCTGGCATACCTGATAAGGAAGCTGGCTTCATAGGTTTTAATGCCTCATTTGCTAGTATTCCTTGAGAGACTCAGCAATCCACCCAGGGGACTGTAAAAGTCTCTGTGGGGCAGCCACATCCTCTAAAGTGTTAGTGATCTCCGAAGGAGAATGAGTGGGAGAAAACACACGCCTCGACTTGCATGCTTGTGACTTGCATGTGTTCAGCATGCTGCGAAGAAGAGTCATGCTGCGTCCAGCATGTCTCGAGGGAGAGTCATGTTCAAGTGCTTTCAGCATAAGTCCATCATACTGCAAGGAAGCGTCAGCATAACGACCCGCATGCTGCGAGGGTAAATCCTGCTCGCGTGTGTCCCGCATGCTGTATGCGCGTCCAGCATGTCGCGAAGGAGATACAACTGCTAGTCTATCATGCTGCGGGGACAAGTCCTGACTGCATGCATCCAGGTTGCTGTAAGCTTCCAGCGTGCTGCATGCGTCCAGCATGCCGCGAGGGAGAACCTTGCCGCCTCTTGTAACGCGTCCAGATCGCTGCAAGGGAGCGTCCATGAGCACTGCAGCTCGCGTGCGTTCTTGCCGCAAGAGCGCGCTTGGAACTATGACGTTCGCGGTCTTGACGAGGGGAAGCGGCCCGCTCACATGTGTCCAGAATGCTACGAGGAGGCATCCTGCTTGAATGGGTCCAGCATGCGTCTTGCATGCTGTGAGGGATCATCAAGATCTATACCACCTCCCGAACCGCGTCCAGATCGTTGTGAGGGAGCGATCTCGTAGCTCGGTTCCATGACGAGCAACTCTCGTCTTGTCTAGCAGGAAGGGAAAACGTAAAACGCCAGCCTTGCTTCAACCGACGGCGAGGATAACACTTTTACCTCGCCTTTCCAACGGCGAGGGTGAGCGTACTGGAATATGTCAACAGGATCGTTCGAGGGGACGTTCGTTCGCTGATCAAGGTCTAACATCTCCCTTCGCCTATCGACTTTCCTTCTCCCAGGGGTTGGGGAGCATGGAAGAGGTCCCTGGATAGGAGTATGACGGACACGAACGAACGCACCCTCCACTGCACTGCATCATTTTAAGTGCCACTGAACACAAGCAATTTTAACCATTTCACATTAGATCATAATAGACTTGCCCATTGTTAGAGATTATACTCTTTCGCCAAGGGCTAGAAAGAAAATATAATAGGTTATAAGATTAATATTAGTATTCTCAAAATTGAAATATTAAATAACAATACAAGTATTGTGAAACAATAACGATCGTCAAGAGTACTACGTAGCGTAAATTGACTGTACGCTCGTGAAATCTCTATATACAGTGGAACCTCTACACACGATTGTCCTAACATACGAATTTTCCAGCATACGAAGTAAAATTCATACCAAATTTCTGTCTCAACACACGTAGAATTGCTCCAACATACAAAGTAAACAATACGCTTACCCGTGGAATTTTCGCGAAAGCGTTTAGCGTTGTTTGTTGTTGACGCCGCTAGACGGCAGCACATCGGAGGGACGCCAATTGAGCATCACCTTGATCAGTCCTCTATCTCGTGCGCATCATGTGGTTGTCCTCTATTCGCTCAGTTTTAACAGATTTTTATCTTGCCTTTTCACGTTTTGTTTTCTGTGTTCCGTAATCATGGGTCCTAAAAAGCTTAGTTTCGGTTCAGGAAGTAGTAGTAGTGGTGAGAAAAAGAGGAAGTCTATGCTTTCATTAGAATTAAAGCAAGAAATAATAGAAAAGCATGAGCGAGGTGTACGTGTTAGCGATCTGGCTAAACAATATGGCCGGAATATGTCTACGATCTCGACGATCAATAAAACAGAAGTCAGCCATTAAAGCAGTGAAACCTTTGAAGGGGATCACGATTACTGTATTTCCAAACGTCGTAGCCCTACGCTTAAAGATATGGAACGACTTTTGTTAATATAGATCAAAGACAAGGAGATTGTTGGCGATACGATTACGGAAACGATCATTTGTGAGAAGGCCAGCGCTATCTACAGTGACTTGAAGGCGGCGCGCTCTCCGGGTGACGTTGGGGACAGTTCAGCCGATCCTACAACGCAGGAATTCAAGGCGTCTCGAGGTTGGTTCGGGATATTTAGGAAACTGACCGGGATTCATTCAGTTGTTCGTCATGGAGAAGCTTCGAGTTCGGTCACCAAGGCTGCTAAAGACTTTGTTAAAAAGTTCGAAAGCATCGTGGCAGAGGAAGGTTACGTAGAGCAGCAGGTGTTCAACTGTGATCAAACCGGTCTGTTTTGGAAAAAGAAGCCTAGTCGAACGTACATTACTGCCGAAAAGAAGAAAATGCCTGGACATAAGCCAATGAAGGATCGGTTGACTCTTGCGCTTTGTGCCAACGCCAGCGTGGACTGCAAAATAAATGGATTTTGAGCGAAGCGAAAAATCTATTTTTGGGTGAGATGGCCATGACGTCCTAATGGAAGGTTCCTTTAGTAGCTTCCGAAGGGTATATATGACTACAGCGATATTCCCAGAGAATAAAACCAAAGGTTTCACAGAATTCTAACTTCTGGCGCGAGTACCTTTAAGATTACTCTCAAGGGTATCGTATATCATCAGGGGACCTATTCTTGACACGCCGCATGGCAATGTGCACCCCGAATAGCCTTTACGCCTTTAGGCTCTAGGGGGAAAACGTGGCAGAATAGAAGGGTAACCGCAACAAAGATTACCCTGGTTCCCCTACTACAATCGAATCAAAACCGCGCCAACTCCCTCTGGCGATCATTCCTTGTAGCGTTGAGCAAGGTGCTACAGATACAGTAGATCAGGGGGGGAAACCGTGAAGATCTTTTCATAGAAAAGAAGGGTGGGTCCATTAGGACGTCATGGCCATCTCACCCAAAAATAGATTTTTCGCTTCGCTCAAAATCCATTTTTTGGGCTCAAGCCATGACGTCCTAATGGAAGCATACCAGAGAATTAATGTATCTGTGGTTTTGTGTTAGTGCCTTAACCTTGGGGCTATATTTCCACGGCCAAAAGGGCCAATTGAGACAAATGACGTTACCGTTATCCGTCATCATCACTAAGCATAACAATGTTAGTGCTTCCTGCCCCCTGCAGGGAAGAGTCATTTTTAGACGTAGGAAAAGGGCCTCAAGGTAGCATATATTGTATGAACAAACATAAGTATACACTGAGAATACAACCGGTCTTAAGGATTGTATATATTGCGGAACCAATATCAGGGTCCCCATCCATTGATTGTAAGCATACAATGATATGAGAAATACTTACATGAGTAAGTTAAGGAACTCTGGTATTTTAAAACATGCAATTGTTGGGCGAATTAGGACGCAACTGCATTTTCATAGACATTTATTCCTAATAAATGACTACATGCTAAATGAATGTAGCATGATAAGGAAATTATACGAGAGACATACACAGAAAATAATGTTCCCCTTTTTGAAAGGGGGAAATGATGAGTGCCACTCTCAAACTGAGGAAAAGCTCTTTTAACAAGACCTTTCTTTATAATTTCTGTACAGGAAATAGTCTAACAACACTGTGTACTATGTACACACGGCACTAGTGGTATCCGTATAATTTCACACCTGAGATTCTGAACAGATTTAGTGTTACCTTGGCAACACTTATTCAAAGGGAGGTCACATGAAAATAGCTGACCCCTTCTCCTTTTAATTGATAGTCCCAATATATTTACTGTTCATCGCAGAGCTAGACGACAGGGTCCAAATAGCACCTGCTGCCACCACATATTGCTTCAATCCATAGATTTGTTTAGTATAGTGTCTGTAAGACGCATTGGACAACCTCTGATCAGTAGGTGAACGAAGAGGCTGAAGTCCACACACTGAAAGGTTCAGTGATGAAGCAACTTTCCTCGGATCTTTTATCTGCAGGAGTACTGTCAGGATCCGCTCCGTGAAAAAGGTAGGCGAGCTTTGCCCTCAGTTGTAGGGATAGTTTGATCCAAAGTTTTCTCCTGTAAAGAGCTGTTCCTCCTGAAGTCTGAAGTTCTATGAAGATAGACCTTAGACGGTCTAGCAGACCCAGAGAGACATCTTCCTTCAGAGGGCAGATTCTCCAGGAGCCCCACCTCTTAGTAGGTAGGACGTCTTTAATGAGAAAGGTTAGATCAGAAAGAGATACAGATCTCTCAGTTAACCCTGGAACGGTACGGTCCGAGCGTCAAAAAAAAAAAGAGGTTTTTCTCACGTGACTCACCCCCGTGACTGAATTTGTGGGTGATCGACCTGCAGTAGGTGTCTCGCCTACACGCTCTAGTAGTGTCCAGATGTGCATTGTGTAGCTGTACTTCTTCCCCGATTTCTGAGACGCGTCGGGGTCGAGCGCGACCGAGTTTACCCTTCTAAGGTAATCTGCATAATTATCAAAGTTATTACGTATTATGAAATTGTCGTAGAATGGTGCAACTTGTATAGGTTATCAGTTGTGGAAAGTCTTGGTGGATTGTTTGGCTACCATGTGCATGATTTTTTTTTTAGTTAAAATGTCGTTCATCACCACGAGGACCATTTTACCGCGAGTGCCCCTTTTTAATTTTTCCGTAAGATATTGCCAAATAGTGTCATAAAACTTTTGCTTTTTTAGTATTGGAAAGTGTGTCTAGATGATCTGGCTACCCATGCGTGACTTTGTTTTTGTCAGATACGACGTAGTTATTGGTATATGGGTTATTTAACTGCGGTTGCCAATTTCTGTTTTTTTTCAATATTTGTGAAAATTTACTACGTAGTAAGGAATTGCCCTATAGTATTGATTTTTTTTCATGTTTATTTGTTAGACAGTGTGCCTTGATGGTTGGGCTAACACGTGCATGTCTTTTTTTTTATCTGAGATGCCGTATATTAGAATGTTGGCCATTTTTCCACGAGTGCCCCTTTTTATTTGTTTTGCATTTTTTTGCTTAGTCATGTTACCGTAAGGAATTGGCAAGTAGTGTCGCAAAACTTATATTTTTATAGTGTTGGAAAGTGTTTCTAGATGATCTGGCTACCCATGCCTATCTTTATTTTTTAGCCAGATATGGCGTATATATAGGTATGTGTTCGATTTTCCTGTGATTGCCATTTTTTCGTTTTTTCCCATTTCTTTCAAAATTACAACGTACTAAGGAACTATCACAGAGTAATGATTAATTTACATGTTTATTTGTCGGAAAATGTTCCTTGATGGTTTGCCTAGCACGTGGCTAAAAATTTTTTTTTCTGAAATGCCGTATATTAGAATGTTGGCCATTTTTCCGCGAGTGCCCTTTTTATTTGTTTTGCATTTTTTTGCTTAGTCATGTTACCGTAAGGAATTGGCAAGTAGTGTCGCAAAACTTATATTTTTATAGTGTTGGAAAGTGTTTCTAGATGATCTGGCTACCCATGCCTATCTCTTTTTTTTAGCCAGATATGGCGTATATATAGGTATTTGTTCGATTTTCCTGTGATTGCCATTTTTTCGTTTTTTCCCATTTCTTTCAAAATTACTACGTACTAAGGAACTATCACAGAGTAATGATTCATTTAGATGTTTATTTGTCGGAAAATGTGCCTTGATGGTTTGCCCAGCACGTGGCTGAAATTTTTTTTTTCTGAAATTCCGTATATTAGAATGTTGGCCATTTTTCCGCGAGTCCCCCTTTTTATTTGTTTTGCATTTTTTTGCTTAGTCATGTTACCATAAGGAATTGGCAAGTAGTGTCGCAAAACTTATA
This sequence comes from Palaemon carinicauda, assembly GCF_036898095.1. NCBI lineage: Eukaryota > Metazoa > Arthropoda > Malacostraca > Decapoda > Palaemonidae > Palaemon > Palaemon carinicauda. Next base: position 59,500,196 of record NC_090734.1, read on the forward strand.
TTTTTATAGTGTTGTAAAGTGTTTCTAGATGATTTGGTTACCCATGCCTATCTTTATTTTTAGCCAGATATGGCGTATATATAGGTATGTGTTCGATTTTCCTGCGATTGCCACTTTTTCGTTTTTTCTCATTTCTTTCAAAATTACTACGTACTAAGGAACTATCACAGAGTAATGATTCATTTAGATGTTTATTTGTCGGAAAATTTTGTTTACTTTTTTTTTGATTGAATATCATCAAATTTTTTTAGCTAAAATATGTTGTTTTACATTTTTTTTTTCGATTTTATTTCCCTTCAAAAAAAAATTTTTTGGGTCAGAATTCTAAATTTATAGTCGTAAAATAATTGACAATCATCCAGCAATCCACCATACAATTTTTATGCATATCCAAGAATAATTATATTAGTAAATAACACCTTTAAATTGACATACCCTTCCTGCATTTCAGGTGACAGATTAGGAAGTCTGAGTCAGTGTGGTTGGCGGCCATTTTGTGGACATATCCGAAGCGTAAGTTGCCCTATCTATATATACTCTTGTTCCCTATAGAATTTGTGATATTTTGGTATATTTTTACCTGCATAAATATCATATTATATTTTAAATATATGTATTTTTTTACGAAATTTCTAAGTACTCAAAAAATGACCTTTAGATATGGCCCCTGATATAAATGTAATTTACAAAATAATGAAGATTTTTTTACATATTTCTATTTTACGATACCATATGTTTATTCCCTAAAAAAATTAGCCACTTCCTATTTCATTTGGGTACCCCAAAAAATTAATGAAATTTGGACAAATTTTTTTGGCCAGAAAAAGTTACCCTTTTTTTCTCATTTCAGATCTTCACCTCAATGGGTCCGACTTCATCCAAAATACATCAAGATGTGTCCTAAACATTCAAGAATCAATTCCTAAAATGATTTGTGTATATATGTATAATTTTTTTTATGAATTTTTATGTAAGGTCTTTTTATTTTTCTACTTAATATTTTAAAATATTTATAATAAATAGTTTTTCAGCAGATGAGTAGTATTTATCTTTACAGTAGTTTTAAGCATTCATTGAACTTTTTTTGGCAAAACAAAAAAGGAGGTTACTGCAAAAACAGATTTTTCAAGAATTTTTTTTTGCGCCGGGGTCGCGCGCGACCGAGTATACCCTTATAGGGGTGGCCGAGGAGCGTACCTATCCAGGGTTAATGTGGCCCTCAGGATAGGGCTACTATCACACTAACTCTAGTCCCAGAGGCTACAGCGAACCGAAAAAATAACCTTTTAGGTTAGATGGTTGAGGGAACAATCCTCATTGTTCACAGGTGAGGCATAATGTAGGACCTTGTCCAAAGACCATTAGATGGGCTTTAGTGGCGTTGCGGGCCTAAGCCTGCACATGTTATCGGGAATTTATTAAAGATTCCAATCGTTAGATCCATTTAAAGGGCATATAGAAGAGGTCTAGTCGGGGCTGACTTGCACAGAGATAATGGTCCATGGATCCAAATATCCCATTAAGTGACCTCTCTCGCAAAGTTGGCCATACCCTTGGTGCTTACTCAAGGGTTTATATGGAGACAAGGCCGAAGAACTAGTGTTCTCATAGTATTCAAGGATACACTGCCTCCTTCCTTAAAGGCCAATGTGCTGTCGGCCGCCAGACCCTGATTATAGGGGTGGACAGAGAAGGACAGGCAGAAGATCATGAGAGGGCCATTTTGCTTTACAAAACAATTTACTTTCCCAAGAAGACTCGTATTGTCTTCTCGTTGACTAGACTTGTATTCTTCTAGGAATTCTATTTTGCCCTTAAGATCCCAGTCTTTTTCCTAACCGTTAAGGGCAAGGAATTTGTAAAATGAAGGGATCAGGTGTACTGTGATAAATAGAAGGCAGAAAACTTCTGAACCTCCTGGATAATCCTAGGTGCATAACTAGGACTAGCCTCAGCCTCAGTTCCTTCATTACAGGGAACGGGATGTTCTTAGGCTTTCTGGGAGCCAATAGAGCCCCTCTTCCTTGGAAGGGTCTCAGCATGTAGAGGGCCTTCTGGAGGAAATTTTGATGGGGTGAATAGGAATTCTAAGTCCATCACTTCTGATGTAGAGACATGATGTCTGTTACCTCCATTAGAGGGTCCTCGTATGGGACTAAATAACGAGATAGTATCTTGGTAACGCTCATGATGAAGAGAACGATCTGCAGCTCGGGGACTTGTCCCTTTCTGGGAAGGAATGCGTCTGCGTCCGTGTACCATTCCAACTCTATTGGGTGGAACCCGAGAAGAGCATCCGCTGTCACCTTGCGGATCATATATAAACGAGCTGCTGATAGGCGCCATTCCCTTAAGGAAGGGATGGCTAGCATTCCCTAATGAAATGAGACGTCCCTTATCCTCGACAGTTTTGACGCCTCATTATCGCTTCGATGCTCCAGATCAACCTGAGGAGGTCCGATCTGTGTGGAGAGAGTTTATCCACCCATTACAGGGCTAAAATGGCCTACGGGTCCGTGGCCTTGGTCATTGTATGGTAAGGGGAGAGGGAATGACCATCATTGTTCCTATTAGATCTCTTCGAGCGTTTGATGTGTATCTTCTCCAGCCTCTTAGCGCATCTTATAGTTGTGCACGTAGCACTGGGTCTGTCATCATCGTGAACTGGAAGAGTTCGAAACTCCTCCCTGTTAGCGTTATGGAATCCTGACCGATTACCATAGTCTCTTGACAGACCTTGCGATCTCCTTTTACATCCCCAGGGGAAAAGGGGGCGTTAGGGTGACTACAGGTTTCAATGATTTTTTTAAACATTGAAGCCCCTGAGCTGGAGAGAATCGAGATTCTATTATTTGCATCCTCAATGTTCCAGGGCCGGATCATCTCCATGGATGCTCATAGACAGTAATTTCGGGTGCTGCCCACCCCAGCCTGTCGTCCAGGGCCATCGTTGCCTCTCTTTCTAGGCTTGGTTTTGCTTGACTGTCTGCTAATTCCGTAAGGATCCTAGGACTGAAACTAGTCCGACGAGAATCTCGTCCAGGATATACGTTATCTTCCATAACTTGGATCCTAGGTAGGAGGGGAGGAGGTGACTGACTGGAAGTTGCTGATAGACATCTTCCAGGGCTGGCTAGATTGTCAATACCCCTTACTGAATAGGGTCCTTATGTTCAGAAGGATTATCATTCTGAACTTGCTGTTCTATTGGAACTTGTTGCGTGGCGCCAAGTCCAGAATGACTCAGAGATTTCTTGAGTCTTTCATGTGAACACTAAACTGCCTTCATTGCAAATCAATGGACTCTACTTTCCTCACCGCTAGTATGCTCTAGAGCTTTAAGGTATACTCTTCTAGGGGGAATTTGAATATAAGAAGAGTTGAGGAAAGGATGGTGGAGGTATGTCCATTTCCATTCTAGTCTCATCTTGGTCAGGCCTTGGATTCCAGTGATCAAAGGTCCGGCGATCCAGGAAGAACTTCCCTCCTACCAGAAGCGTCTGTTTGCTTCGCTTGATCCGAAGGTGTATAAATCTGACTGTCTGTGGAACAACGGTCATTGTAACTGTGGGATGCAGTTTAACATCCTAGGGAGAACTAAGAAACCCTTCTCTTCTCCTTTCAGGCCATACCTGACTGTTCGCCTATATCAGCTTTTCAGTGTTTCACTGTAATAGAAGAATCCTTTCTATTGTATAAAGCTTAGGATAAGTACGCTGGAAAGAGGAGAGACACAGACGTGTAAATCCTTCCAGCCAACTGCTGCGGTCTTCCTAATTAATGATTCTAGGGCATCCCCTTTCAAGAAGAGGCCGATGGAAGATTCTAGTCCATAAGGCTAGAGTAGCGCCCTACATCCGGGGAATTAATAATGAGAATCAAGAGGCTGATGAAGCATCTGCGTAAGGAAGAAGGGGGGGGGGAGGGAAGGGGATCCCCAAATCAGGTAGGTCTCAGCAAGGGGTTGTGCTTAGAAGCACAACGTACTGGAAAACCATTCTATTGTATGGTTATGTACCAAGGATTTCTGTCTGCGATATGGTCCTAAACTGCAGTTGTACAGGGTATTGTATACCCCTATACAACTGGCATGTTACAGTCAAGGCTAGTGCTTGGGGGTAAGTTAATTGGCACAGTACTTCAGTACCGAAATGGCTAGACGGTCTTCGACATATCAGTGACTTGTCGGCTGTCAGCGGGTCGCTGACAGACGTCACACCATCCTAGCCAGTATTCAATGTGACTGAGTAGTGGTGAAAACTATACGCATAGTCAGCGGATCTCTGAACCATAGGAGACTCCTCGGGCTGTCGGCAGACCACTGGGATACGGCGGGCTGTCGATTGAAGGTATACCAACTCAGCTCCTGACAGGGTGGTGACCAAGGGCACACACTGCTGGCTCTTGGCGGCGAAGTCAGATGTGACAGTGAAACAATGACTGCTGTCGTTGATTTCACTACAAGGTGTGGCTTGAATGTGGAGTCTCTGCCCAGTGTTTGTCAGTCGGGGGTTCGAGTCCCGCTCAGACTCACCAATGCCGTTAGTGTCTGCAACCTCAACTTGAGAGGCAGGGTTGGGGGTTTAGACCTTAAAAAACTTTAAAAGGAGCAGTAAATCGGCCTTGTTAGTAATGAGAAAGAGAAGTTTTCGGTCCAATTCCCGTAGAGTTTTCGCATTTTACGGGTTCGCAGTTGAACCGCATTTAAGAGATAACTTTCGAAACGAAACCAACCACAGTTCGACAGCTCTAGACTGCCGTCCTGCAGATTGGGGATTTTGGAAATAATATTGCTGGGGGAACCTGCATATATTATGTCCGTGTAAATGCTCATCTTTATAACTGCAGAAGACTGCAATGCATCATCTGGTGTCCCTCCTGTAAGGAAGGGAGAACAGAAAGAGTATTCAATTTATTATCGCATCGATAGGCAATTTGCAAAATTGTCTTTTGACAAAATAGTTTAGGACAGAAAGCTAAAAGAGATAGTGGGAAACACATACCCGTGTATCCCCTGTGAGCCAATGCTGTTACTTCTCCTCAGTCTTAAGGAAATTCCTCCAACCAGGGAATTCCCTGAAGAAAAGGGGGCTCGAACACCTAGGTGTAAGGAAGTGTACATGCACTGTCCCCTTCTATGCTTAACGCTGTGAGGTAAGGAGGATTGATACACAATCAGAGTATCGAAGGAATGTCATTCTTTCGAAATAGCAGCGGTAACAGCAGAAGCTCGCATCCAAGATATGTTGCTTAGAAATTAAAAGACTCATATTTGTCTATCCCAACCCATCTATTCACTGCAACCTCCCTTACAATATTAAATCAGGAAGTTTCCTGAACAGGGAAACTCAGGGATAAGGGCTCTCCCCTTTAGGGGTTAGAGGCGTCACACCACTGGCCCTTTACGAAATTTAATATTGCAGGGTAAATAGAAACAGATTTCTAATCAGAATATTGATGAAATATTATTCCATCAATATAGAATTGGGTTCAGCAAATATCTAGATAGGGACACCCAATATATATTGGAAATAACTACTAGTATAATCTATATGTTCGTTATCCATCTGCCGTATTTACTATACCACAAATATACTGACTACCTGTATAGACATATACCGTAGTTCAGCCGGCAGAAAATAAAAGACATATACTTATGCACCCCAACCAATCTATTTGCTGTGACCTCCCGTACAATATTAAATCAGGGAGTTTCTTGATCAGGGAAACTCAGGGATAAGGGCTCTCCCCTATAGGGGTTAGAGGTGTCACACTACCAGCCCTTTACGAAATTCAATATTGCAGGGTAAATGGAAACTGATTCCAAATCAGAATATTGATGAAATATTAATCCATCAATATAGAATTGGGTTCAGCAAATATCTGGGCAGGGATACCCAAGATATATTGGAAATAACTACTAGTATAATATATACGATAGTTATTCATCTGCTGTATATACTTTACTGCAAATATACTGATTACCTGTATAGACATATACTGTAGTTCAGCCGGCATATTGCCGGATTAGCTAGCTATTGTCGAAGCATCTAGCAAGCTAGAAAAGAGAGAGAGAGAGAGAGAGAGAGAGAGAGAGAGAGAGAGAGAGAGAGAGAGAGAGAGAGAAGCATGGAGTGAAGGCTATCTATTACTGTATATGTATACAGTAATAAAAGATGTAAAAGTCTAATTTTACTGCCTTTCTCCGAAAAGAAGGTTCTCTTCCATTTAGACATAGTACTATTGCCGGCTTACTACTGTAGGCCAGCCTCCGGCAGCACGAGTACAGTCGGCATACGACCTACTAAGTCAGTATCTATCTGTTCCGGTCTACTGCCGGCCAGAACAATACGCAGACAACAGAAACTGTGGCTTGCAGTTCACGGGAGAACTGGAGAACCTTGGTGACAAAAGGGGCCTCCCATCCACAGCCGCCAAAGCCGCTGGAAGCCGGCAGTCGCCGACAGCCGTCATGGCCATTGGCAGTCGGCAGTCACCGACAGCTGATGACTGAAGAGGAAGGGGGGTCTGGGCGGTCCCGGCAACCCACCTGCAATGGTAAGGATGCAGGACTCCAGCACAGGAAAGACAATGGCTCGGCCATCGTAAAAGAACAGAGAGGGAAAGGGAAAGGGTCCTATATGAGGTATAGGAGGGACCGGCAAGGTTAGCGGATCTACACACCTTTAAGAAACACTGTTTCAGTACCGGCACGACCACAAGCAGCAGGAGAATCATTTATTCTCCAGCTTAGGAGGTGCTAATGCAGTTAAAGGGACGGCAGCTCATTCCGTTCCTCTCAACAAGGGAGAAACAGAGTTCCAATGCCGGTGCCATCCTAGGCCACAAGAGTATACGACTCTATAGCCTAGGGTCGGCGAGCATAGGACTAGTCTACTAGACCACAGGGAGAAGATGGCGGTAACATTCGACCACTTCAGGTGTAGTCTAGGGAGGGCTAGCCTCCTATGCCGCCGACCGACTGCCGACAAAGACTAAATACTCTGAGGTTCTGATCGAATCCCAAAACTCGCCGACGGCCGTTAAGGGACGAGACAGAAAACTCTAGGCTAGTCATGCCTGAATTCGGAATTCAAGGCCGACGCAGAGAGTTGTAGCCTAAGGCTACTCTCAGAGGGAAGAGAGATTACCCATAAATCTCTAGTGAGATTGATGATGGTTAATATGATTCCATGAGATATCGATCTCCAGGAATGATAACCAATACACAAGGGTAACCGGGGAAATGACGAAAGTATATGTTGTCTAGGTTATGTTACCCAGACATGACGAGATTTCGGTTACCTAAATCACCAAAACTCTGACATATACGATCGCCACGGAAAGGGAAAAATATGCTTATAGATATCTTTACAATATATAATGCCTAAATAGCTTTCATAACAATGAATAAGCTATTTAAACCGGAATGTCGTTCTGCTAACTAAATAGCACATGTACAAAGAACGACAGCGCCATGGCGACACCGGCTATCGGCGAAAATCCGCACACAAGAAATACACAATTTCATTGCGAGGCTGGAACTAAATCACATATTGTAAAGAATCAGTACTCAATTTTCTATATGGAGAAAGAAGCCGTAGAAGCATAAAGATTCCTAGAAATCGATCGGGAATGTCAGATCGACAGGGAACACCACCGTATCGAGTCGCTACAGATAAAGGAATGACTGCCAGAGGGAGTTGGCGCGGTTTTGATACGATTGTAGTAGGGGAACCAGGGTAATCTTTGTTGCGGTTACCCTTTTATTCTGCCACGTTTTCCCCCTAGAGCCTAGAGGCGTAAAGGCTATTCGGGGTGCAGATTGCCATGTGGCGTGTCAAGAATATGTCCCCTGATAATATACGATACCCTCGAGAGTAATCTTAAAGGTACTCGCGCCAGAAGTTAGAATTCTGTGAAACCTTTGGTTTGATTCTCTGGGAATATCACTGTAGTCATATATACCCTTCGGAAGCTACTAAAGGAACCTTCCATTAGGACTTCATGGCTTGAGCCCAAAAAAGCCATTAATGGTTCACCATTCCGAAAACCCTATGGCATTTAAAGCACATAGAATTAATAAAGACCTGCTACATGTTCTATGGCGTTCTAATTCTAAGGCTTGGGTTACTAGGCATATCTTTGTGGAATGGGTAAACGTAGTTTTCGGCCCTGCTGTCAAGAAGTATCTTCAGGAGAGGAATTTGCCTTTGAAGTGCTTGCTTTGTTTGGACAATGCACCCGCTTACCGCCCCCCCCCCCTCCCCCCGAACTCGAATATGATGATATCGACGAATACAAATTCATCAAGGTGTTGTATCTTCTACTGAATACCACCCCTATCCTCCAGCCCATGAACCAGCAAGTCATCTCTAATTTCAAGAAGCTGTACACCAAGCACTTATTTAAGCAGTCCTTTAATCTCACGCAAAGCACCAACTTAACTTTGCGTGAATTTTGGAGGAGCCACTTTAATATCGTGCACTACTTGAAGATTATTGATCAGGCTTGGGAGGGAGTAACTCGTCAGACCCTGAATTCCGCTTGGAAGAAGCTTTGGCCTGATGCTGTTGCTCCCAGAGATTTTGAAGGTTTTGGCCCCGAGAATGAACCTGTGGTTGCCGCCGAGGAAGACGTCGAAGAGATTGTATCCCTTGGCAAGTCCATGGGTCTGGTGGATGAAGATGACATCACCGAACTAGTCGATGAGCATCACGAAGAGCTCACCACCGAGGAACTAAAGGAGCTGCAAGCATGATGAGATCCAAGCGCAGTTGAGCGAGTGGGAGGAGATCGAGGAGGTAGGCCAAATCTTAGGTACGGCAGAAATAAAACAGATGTTGGCATATCATCAACACGTTGTTGATTTCATCGACAAGCATCACCCACAGAACCTTCAGGTTTGCCGTGTTGTTGCGCAGTTTGATGATGTTTGCTTAACGCATTTTAGAAAAATCCTCAAAAGCCGTACCAAGAAACTTTCACTCGATAGATTCTTTAAAAAATCTTTAAAACTGTCAAGTGATCATGATGAAAAGAAGAAAGTGAAGCAAAGAAAAGGAAGACCGAAGAGTGAAAGTGATGAAAATTAGAAATGAGAAAAAATGTAAAAAAGAATATAAAATTATAAAAATGAAAAAAAAATAAGCTAAGTTAAGTTAAAGTTCATGTAGTAGTGTAAGTTAGTGTAAGTTATCGTATACGTTATCGTACAAAGTTACCGTCCCTACCTCTTTGCTGATCTTCCGTCTCCTCCTGCGTAGCAGTCGCTACACCTGCGCTGGCCTGTCGCTAAGGTAAATTGTTACATTAAAACCCCTTTTTTATTTATTATTTCATTATTATTATTCTTTTTTTTTGGTTTGTAATATGTATTTATTAAACAGGTATTGTATTAATGTAATATGTAATTATGCGTAGTCATTTATTAAGGATTTTTTATGGATTTTTAGGCCGAGGAACGAATTAAATAAATTACAATGTATTCTTATGGGAATATTTGCTCCAACATATGATCGTTTTAACATACGAAGCATTTCTGGAACGAATTAAGATCGTATGTAGAGGTATCACTGTATACTGTATCGAAAATTTACTAAAGGAAATATACTAAGAGGACAAATATATACTTAAAAATAATATATTTCCCTACATTATAAAAAACAAAATACTTATGCTTAGTAAGTTAATATTTTAAACATTTCTTGCAAGAAAAAGAAAATAATTCACATATTTGCAAGTCATAATAAGTAGATTACGTCACAGGATTGTAACGTCATCGCGATGGGGGACTGATTCCCTTAAAGGCATTCAGATGTCGCCTTGCTAAGAGTTTACGTCACATAATTGTGACGTCATATTTTAATGTTTAAATGTTTTTCCTTCCATTATATCTATAAGAGTTGTTCGTTGGTTAATAAAGTAGGGGGAAAAATTTCTTGATCCTATCCATTTTAATCTTACGAACATAGAAAAGAAAAATACACACATGCCCTCTGATACATACTGTGTGGGAATCAAAAGCAGCTTGAAAGCCGGTCTAGCCCTACACACAATGTTTAACAACAGAGGAGCCATCTTTAAAATCAAGTTAAATTAAAATGCCCAAGTTGGACCAACAAAAAATATCTTATTTCGTGTGAAAAGGAAAATCCAATATCTTCGATAATGGAAAGGCAGCGAAAGCCATTAACAATAATCAGACAAAAGGTACTTCACCAAATTGTAAAGTAAAGTAATATATAAGCGAAACAAATTTCCTAGGTGTTGACTCTATCAACGGCAGGGAATTTCTGAGGAATGTTGGGAATGGTTCTGGTAACCTATGAGAGATGGCACTCATGTATGACCATCTATTGTCATGGCGGCGATTGCCGCGAAATTTGAATTTCTGCTGTGCGTGCGACGAAACGCGGGATTTAAGCTATATATATTTAACTACCAGGGAAGTTACATATTTAAAAATCTAGTATTATATGAACCCTTTGATGAGAAAAGTATTGTAATTTGAAAAGGTGCAAAATATTACTTTTCCGGGCTCCGACCTGTGCCGCCCAGTGAAATGCTCCTTTTACATCATTTCTAAGGTTAAACTGCTATGAATTTACCAGAGAAAAAAATTGTATAGGAATGCTAGGTTGAACCCAGCTCGCTCACCTAATAGGTGTCGGTATAATACTGGGCCGTGATAAATCACAACCAGAGGCCTCGCACCATTTAGATATCTCTTCCCAAAGTCCCTGTTACAGCGAGGTGCCGTTCAACACCTAACTCCGATCTCTACTACCAACATTCCAACCCACTCCTGTGACATCACTCCTTTATCATAGCACTACCGTTCTTACTGTGTTATTTTTCGTGGTGGTTTTTCTCGGTTTTACCGAGGATTTATCTAAGATGTCGGACTCTACTGTCTCTCCATCTAAGTTAAGTACAAGATATATGAGTTTCGAGTCTTTAGAAGTAGCCCTGCCCTTAGTTTTTATTATATCTCAGTTTTTATTTGTAACTGTTCGCGACCCTCTAGAGGCTGCCATCATGGCCGGCTACCTCCACTCACTCGTTCTTAACGTCTTACAATAGGTCCTCTATACTGATTGTTTTTCGTTTCAAACCTTGCTGGGTATATTACCGTACACAACCACTGTTATTATTACATTTAGATTGTGGTATTTTTCACTAGATCAGTCAGTATATTACTTTACGTATCATAGTCAATGTTAGGTTGGCATGCCTGCTCACCTTCGGGCGATCATGGTTGGTTACCTCACATTATAACATTTTAACCGAGGTGATATCTAATAGCAGATTACGATACAGTATCTTATATTACCACCTAGTTATTGACTATAGTTTGAGTGGGACTCTCGCGAGGCAGTTTTCAGATTTGTGTATTCATTTCGATCGGCATCTACCCGATTCTGTGTCATGTTGGCCCCCCTGTCCAGGCAGTACCTACCCGCACTGGAGGGCTCGGCGTTATTTCCCTGCTTTTATCCTGCGTCCCCCTCTTACTACGATAGCCAACTGTTTTTATCGCATGCTTCCCCATTCATTATATTATACCATGTTATCATATTATCTATGCAATATTACCTAGTCATTATCCGTTATGATCATTCGTTATTATCTGCCGTGGCTCATCGACCAGGTTGGTACGCCTGGTCTCTCTGCCCCACGTGATCGCCTCCTGCCTCCCCATTGGCTTGTTCTCGTTTTAGGCGTCTGGCATCCCACACCTACCCGCCTACCCCATCCCCACTCCAGGGGTGCCTCTCATCTCTATGAGACTTGGAGTCAGCTGTTTTGTCTTACGGGTCGAGTCCTCTCGTTCCCCAGTCCCCTTCCCCCTCCCCCGGGGTGTCGACTGACTCTTCCCCCTACGGATCCGTGAACATTAGCGAGGCTATATATTTATATGTATTTTTACGCTTACTCCTGCCCTTTCGTAGCCGTTCTTTCTCCGCCGGTCCGATTGGCCATCGATCAGCAGGAGTGATTTCTGCTATGCTTTGGGTTTTACAGCGTTTCCCCCGTGTGACGTTCAGCATACCACGGACCCCGCACGATTCTACCCTCTTTTATTGTAAGAATCCCTTGTGTAGCTTTCAAGCTTTGATGAACTTTGTAGAGTTTTTTTATTAGGTCCTTGCGACCGTCGGTGAGTCTCTAACTCTCGACCTCCCACCCCCCCCCGTTTTTCCCGCCTACTCCGGTAGGCTAGCATGACCCCCGGGTCTCTCAGTTGTCTCTCCGGAGCCAACGGTTTATTATTCAACATATTATTCATTTTATATATTTCCTACTCGACTTTTTCCCCTCTGAATAATCATAGCTAACGGATTTGATTTATTATATTATTACCTTATTAGGTGTTTTATACTGATCGCCCTTTTGGCTTAGAATACATTATTAAATGTTTTATACTGATCGCCCTTATGGCTTAGAATACATTTCTACCCAGCTGTTGCTGGTTTACCTTAAGCTCCCGGAGCCCCCGTGCTCCTCTAGACCTACCTACTACGGGATACTTATGTATCTTTATTTTACAGGTGGTCCGCTGTAAGATGACAGCCTGTGCGGCGGTCCTCCACCAAGCGTGCGGCCATGATGTATGCAGGCCGCACGCCCACTGTGCTGTCCTTGTTGACGACCTGACCGTCTGGCACCCAGACAACTGTCTGGTTTGTTACAAGCTGGTTTCCACGCTCACCTCGAACTCGGTACGTGGAGAGGCAGTTCTTTTAGATTTACATTTTAATCTTTGACATTTCTGTTATTCCCACTTTGTCTTCTAATTGATGACTCCGTTTTCAAGAGATGATATTTAACCTTCACTTCCTATGTTGAAGTCTCTTACCACTATTAATGGTCGATTCTATTTCAGAGCTCCCAGCTAGCTAAGACTTCGCCCTAGCGACCCTTAAGGTCTGGGTGGCGGGTTCGCCCGTAATGTTAAGGCTAAACAGCCTTACGTGCTGTCTGAGGAATGGTGTTCCCTCATCTACCCGAACGCCAAGTCATCGGCGGCGGTTCCGAAAGATGTAGCGGACCCCATCATTGCCAATATTGAGACCTTGCTCCTAGCCCAGGACCAGGAAGAGATGGGAGGCAACCTGATGGAAGACGTCGCGGCTATTAGCCTCGATATTGAACCAATGGCCCTTGACGAACCGGAACCAGGTAAAGAGGTAGGTGAGGCAGGTGGGTCCCGGGCTGAGATTCCTCTCCTTAGCCCGACTTTCTCTTCTACTACTTCTAACAATTCTTCTTTTCAGGGCTTCCCGGGGAAACATGGGGCTGATATCAGGCCTCGCCCAGTTACCCCGAAGATTAAGGCTCAACGTAGGCCTTTACTCAAGATCCGTAAGTCTTCAAAGTCTCCGAAGTCTGTCAAGACTTCTTCTAGAGTCCCCAAAGACTCTGCTGTTGCATCTTCTTCTTCCTCTCATGGTTTGAGAACGACGCCAACCTCCATTGCCACCCCGGTGGTTTCCTTCGACCCGGAGGCTTTCTCCAACAAGGTTTTGTCCAAAATCGAGTCCATGATGTCAACCCTCACTGAGAGGGTACAAAATAATGAGAGCTTAGTAAAAAGCCTCATGTGCTCGGGGCTGCCACAACAGCAGCAATATGCCATCCCCGATGCCTCTAAGCTCCTGGAATTCACGAAGAATAATCCGTGGAAGATGGCTCTGCATTCTCCGTTCAAGGATAGCATGCTGACCATCGAAGGTTTTGGCACCCGGCCCGTTGAGGACTTTGAGTTCTACCTTCCGGGCCTCCAATTCCCCTTCCCCGGCTTCGCTCGTTTGACCGAAGAAGTTCTTATTCGTTTAGACAAAGTTCCCAGGAAGACTGTCATCTACCATAAGGAACAAGCCCAGTCCACCTGGGTTCGCACTTTGAATGAGTGGGATTGTGTGAACACTATGCTCACAACCCACAAGAGCTCATACACGATGTTCGTGGTTGATGAGCAAACTCCCAATCCATGCGTCACCAAGATGATGGACCTAGCTTATCAGGCCATCAAGGAGGACAAGCCGTTACCGCAGCTCCGGGAGACGGACCTGACTTCCCTCCTCTTCCAGGGTTACCACGAGTGCTGGCATAACGCCCCGGCCACCTTCACGACAGGCAAACTGAACGCTGACTGTGCTTCCACACAGTTCAGCGAACGTCTCCCCAGGCTTCCGGACTCGCTGATTCGCCTTGAGTTCGAAGCCCTGTGCAGGTTCAGTAGATTCATTAATTCCGCTACTATGGCCGAGATGACCGCAATTACATACGAGGAGGAACCTCTCTTTAAGGTCCTCACTAAATCCCTCCTGCAGACTCTGTTGGTCGATGCCTACGAGTTTCTCGCTGCCAGGTGTCGTTGCCGCAGACATGTTTTGTCTGAGGCTACTATCAGACATGAGCCTAACAGGCTCATCAAAGCCCCGGTCTGGGGCCCGGATCTATTCCCAGAGGACTTGGTGAACACCGTCCTCAGCGAGGCGGCCAGGGTTAACCAAAGCCTTAAGGTTAGGTGGGGCCTCATCCCCAAGTGGAAGTTTGAGCCAGCTGGCACCTCCGCTCGAGGCAGGAAGAGGCTGAGGCCCTTCCAGTCCTCTCAGAACCGACAGCCCCCGCGGAGGCCGAGGCGGCAAATCCTCTTCAGCCCATTGAAAATCCTCAGGTAGGGGGAAGATTCTACGTCTTCCGGAATCGTTGGAAGTTCAGCCATTGGGCTTTCCGCATAATTTCCAAAGGTCTGGGGTGGAGTTAGATAGTAGGGCCCCCTCCACCAACCAGTTTCTACCAACTTCCAACGGAAGAGCTAGTTTCGTTTGCGTACGACCTATTGCAGAAGAATGCAATCCAAAGGGTTCAACAATTAAAATTTCAAGGTCGCTTGTTCAACGTGCCAAAGAAAGGCTCCGACAAGCGAAGAGTAATCCTCGACCTGTCTCGTCTGAACTCTTACATTCGAAGCGTCAAGTTCCACATGTTAACCGTCTCTCAGGTGCGGACCTTACTTCCCCATGGGGCCGTCACCACCTCTATAGATCTTACAGATGCCTATTATCACGTTCCGATAGCAAGGCATTTTCGTCCTTTCCTAGGCTTCAAACTAGGAAGCCAAGCCTACGCATTCAAAGTGATGCCATTCGGGCTCAACATAGCGCCCAGGATCTTCACCAAACTGGCAGAGATGGTAATTCAAGAACTACGGAACCAGGGGATTCAAATAGTAGCTTACCTAGACGACTGGCTCGTCTGGGCAGACAACGTCGAGAACTGCCTCACGGCAACCAACAAAGTATTAACCTTCCTTAAACAGTTGGGGTTTCGGGTCAACCTCGACAAATCCCGCCTGTTCCCGGAGACCAATTTTCAATGGCTGGGGTTACAATGGGACCTACGTTCCCACACGCTATGTCTCCCAAAAGCCAAGAAGACAGAAATAGCAAAGAATACGAAAAGCTTTCTCGGGGACAAGTTGACATCCAGGAGGAACCAAGAGAGAATCCTAGGCTCCTTGCAGTTTGCCTCCGTGACAGATATTGTTCTGAAGGCCAAATTAAAGGACATAAACAAAGTATGGCGCTCCAGGGCAAACGGGAAGTATCGAGACAAAAGAGCTTGACTTCCCCAAATTCTCAAAAAGAGACTTCGACCATGGACAACAGTAAAAAGTCTGTCGAAGTCAGTCCCCTTACATCCGGCCCCAGGACATGTCATTCACACAGATGCCTCCTTAACAGGTTGGGGAGGATACTCCCAACACAGTAAAGTCCAGGGACTATGGTCGACTGTCTTTCGACAGCTTCACATCAATGTTCTAGAGGCCATGGTGGTATTCCTTACTCTAAAGCGTCTGACCCCAGCCAAGAACCTTCATATCAGACTGGTTCTAGACAGCGGACTCATAGTCTACTGCATAAACAGAGGCGGCTCCAAGTCAGCCCACATAAATCACGTCTTGTTAGCGATATTTTCCATGGCAGCATCGAACAAGTGGCATTTGTCAGCAGTCCATCTAGCGGGAGTCCGGAATGTAGTGGCAGACGCACTTTCGAGGACAACTCCGCTGGAGTCACAATAGTCCCTGGATCAACAATCATTCAAATGGATCTTATCTCAGGTCCCGGGTCTCCAGGTAGACCTGTTTGCGACGGAGTTCAACCACAAACTATTCTGTTACGTAGCCGAACTCAAGTCTTTCAGGGGCCAAGTAGCTCTGGTAGCCCCCAACTGGCCCTATAGCAGTTGGTTTCCTCTGTTGGTGGAACTGGGTCTCCATCCTCGACAGATACCCAATCCCATCCTAACACAAGTAGTACAAACTCGCAATGTGTTAGCTTCCTCAAGAATTCAGAATACCCTAACTTTATGGACTTCATGAAATTTGCAGCCCAAAGAGGTGCTGCTATTGATCCCCAAAATACCCTGTTTTTGGAATCAGACAAAAGGGAATCTAC
This sequence comes from Palaemon carinicauda, assembly GCF_036898095.1. Lineage (NCBI taxonomy): Eukaryota > Metazoa > Arthropoda > Malacostraca > Decapoda > Palaemonidae > Palaemon > Palaemon carinicauda. Next base: position 59,516,668 of record NC_090734.1, read on the forward strand.
CTTCCGACAATACGACTCGGCTGTTAAAAAGCTTGCAAAGTTTTTAAGGGTCTCAAAGGTTGAAAAAATGACTATGAATCTGACAGTCACCTTCTTCAGAACTCTTTGAATCAGGCCTTGCAGCCAACACCATCACTACGATTATTGAACATTTTCCATAATGGTTTTGATATTGACCTTACGGATTCATACTTCTCGTCAATCCTAAAAGCCTGCGCCAGATTGAAACCATCAACTCACCCTAGCGCAGTTTCCTGGTTTTTGAATGATGTCCTTAAGCTGGTCTCTGACACTCTTAACGAATCTTGCCATTACATAGCCTTATTAAGAAAGACCTTGTTCCTATTGAGCCTAGCTTCTGGTGCCAGAATTTCAGAACTGTCAGCTTTGACTAGAGACCCAGGCCATAATGAGTTTCTCTCTTCAGGAGAAGTCCTTCTCTCCCCTGACAAAGTTTTCTTGGCTAAAAATGAGGACCCTCAGAACAGATGGTCCCCCTGGAAGATTGTTCCACTTCATCAGGACCCATCCTTGTGTCCAGTTACCACCCTGAAATCCTACTTAAAGAGAACTTCCATGAAGTCCACAGGGCCCTTATTCATTAGAGAGAATGGAGGAACCATTACCTTGAAAGGTATCAGACAACAGACTCTTTATTTTATTGAACAAGCTAACCCTGAATCATTTCCCCATCTCCATGATATACGAGCTGTAGCTACTTCAGTTAATTTCTTCCCCCACATGAATTTTGCTGAACTTACGAAATATACAGGCTGGAAGTCTCCTAAAGTTTTTAAATGCCACTACCTAAAACCTTTGGAAGCATTAAAATTTGCTCCAGTAGCAGCCGGGAATGTGGTTCCTCCTGAAAAGTAATGAGTCTTAATCACAAAGTCTTGCTCTATCCTCCTTCCTCCTACCTCCCTTACTTAGTGTTCCTACTTGGTTTTGGTTTTGTTTTACTTGATCTACACCCTTATGGTGTATTATTTTATACTCCTGTTAATGATCTTACCTTACACGAAATTGTTTTTGTTTATACCTGTTATTAGTTTTACTCTCCCACGAGTTGGTTTTGTTATTTGACCATTAAGGATGTTTTTTATTTTGCTCTGCATCATAATTTGCCTTGCCTTTCCAACCATTCCTAGTGTGGGATTTTGCCATTATTGTATTTATTTTCCCTTAATGTTTGAGAGTACTTACCTACAGGATTCCTCATATATCCTTGTTCTTGAATTAAACATGTTTTGGTACTATTTTGTATTTAATTACTTCCCTTAGGTATTGTGCCAAGTTTGGGCCCCTATTCTCTGGTACTATTTCACTGGGCGGCACAGGTCGGAGCCCAGAAAAGGGATTTTGACGAAGGAAAAATCTATTTCTTGGCGAGAGACCTGTGCCGCCCAGTGAGCCCACCCTTCTCCCTCCCTCTTGGGCCCCAATCTTGGGTGCTATAAGGAGTGACGTCACAGGCGTGGGTTGGAATGTTGGTAGTAGAGATCGGAGTTAGGTGTTGAACGGCACCTCACTGTAACAGGGACTTTGGGGGGATTTATCTAAATGGTGCGAGGCCTCTGGTTGTGATTTATCACGCCCCAGTATTATACCGACACCTATTAGGTGAGCGAGCTGGGTTCAACCTAGCATTCCTATACAATATTTTTCTCTGGTAAATTCATAGCAGTTTAACCTTAGAAATGATGTTAAAAGGAGCATTTCACTGGGCGGCACAGAAATAGGTTTTTCCTTCGTCAAAATCCCTTTATTTAAAGCCCTACTAGATCCATTACCTGAAATATGAATTAATTCCAATGACTAGCAATCCTACTTTAATCAGTTGACCAAGAAAGATATTTCAGTGGCAATCCAATCCTTCCCAAAAAAGCACAAATTTAAAAAGTAATTTGTATTTTTCTTAACTATGCAAACCTGAATCCATCAATAGGAGTGATTTTAGCTTGGCTGGAAATTGCTAGCACACCGAGAAGCATGGTGGTTGAGGTTTGAAGTGAAACTTGAAGGACTCGAGTCTGTATAGTTAGGAATAATATAATTTACCTCTAAAAATTGGTTCGTACACAAACAGATTCTCATCCTTTACTAGGCGACTCACCATTAGGAGGAAGGAAACCCTAATAACAAACCACATTGGCTGATTTAAAATCATGAGATGTTAAGACACTCAGATCTTAGGAAGTTATGAGTTTTAACTCTTGCTACCTTCTAACTTTTGAGAAAATTCTCAAAGGGTAAATTAGGTTACTGTCTATAGACAGGCTGTCATGGAAGAACGTGTACCCTCATAAGGATATGCTGTCATGATGTAGGGCCTATATAAAGTAAAGAGTTCTGCACATAAATCATCCTGCCCTCATGAGAGAGATGGAGGGAGTTGCTTCTACTTCTATAACATTACATATAGAACAGAACTGTGTGAAAGTTTGCATGCAGTAACTGTCCGATCCAGTAAATAAAGGCATGACCACTGCACCCTAGAGGGGGAAAGGAAGAGTGAAAAAGGCCAGGCACTAAATCCCAGAAGAGAGGCTTATTGTCCAGTAAAGTACACAATCTACCGAACAGCTACCACAGGTATCGGTAAAATGTATCTAAAGACTAGTGGGGATACATTACAGTACTTCATCAGATACTGGGCTTTAAAGGATGTCTGGCATTTTCAGGTTCTCCTCTAACTTCCTGAAACCATGTCAGAACTGTCTTCTGAGTCATCTGCTGCTTGGGAATATACCCTCTTGATGGTTTCATAAAACTAGAAGGAAATGGTTTTCCTTGAACTCTTTTTAGTCCTGCCACCATTAAAAAAAATAATTTTGCATCTATAGCCTGAAGGGTTGGATTCTCTTCAAGTAGTCTAAGCACCCTTATAAGACAAAAAGGGAAATAATCCAGACTGTCTGTTATATCCCTAAAGGAGGAGATGGAGAAAGACAAACCCGTTGTCCTAGATGGCAGGGTCTAATTTTTCTTTGCGAACTCTGGAACAAAGATGAAGAGACCCTTCTTCATCCCTCGGAGCGAGTTACAACCTTGGAAATATTGTGAAGTATGCCTACTCTCATTGCCAAGGCTAATGCTAAAAGAAAAATTGTCTTCAGAGAAAGGTCCTTGTCCGACACTGTCAATTTGCAACAGAGCTTTTAAGGGGACCCAAGGAGTAGGTTGTCAAGTTCTTTTTGTGGCCAACACTGCTATACTTTTCCCGAGCATACATAATTCACATGTAGTAAAGTCTAGGGCCCTCAGTCTAATGACATATCTCAAGGGTTAGGTAGGAGTCTTTTTTTCCCCATTGAGAAAACGATAGCTCAATCTCATACAAGGCCGAGTGCTAGCAACAAGCATGAGCAATTATGTCCCATACTGCTCAGCGTTGAGTACACTCCTGGTACGGAACACTTAGTGTTCGGTAGGATCTCTGTATGTATCACCGTTATGTACTTTTGAGATTTTTGGAGTGCCGTAGCTATGTTGATCGGACCTATTTAGACTTCATCTTCAATTGTAGCAGTAGTATTTGGTTAAGGATACTGTATTCGATATTCGGTGCATCTTTTCCCTCACTTGCTTGAGAGCTAGTGGGTACTCACTCATGCAGTTAAGGAAGAGAAGGGCGAGGCCCTTATTTCTAATGGTGGTATTCACAGTCGTCCTTGTGAGAAAGCATAGGTACCCGGTGTGTATGCCCTTGCATTGCATATCAATACATGTCTTCTGTGAAGGAATGCTCGCAGGTATTTTCTCACCTTGAAAATTTCTTAGTGAATTTAGAATTATCAGGTTTCCTGCCTTATTAAAGGGTAAATAGGAGCTCTTTATAAGATGAGTGTAGCTTCCTAGAACTTGTGCAAACAGTAGAGCATTCTTGATTTAGGGATCACTGGCCAGCAATAAAGCGCATTTGAGTGCAAAGAGGTGTGACGACAGCATCGGATGAGTGCCTAGCACCTTAAGTACTTGTGATCAGAAGACCGCGTGCCAATGTGAGCATACTTGGGCACGAATAGATAGAAACATACATACATGTGGATATTCTAAATCAGATGAATGAATGCAAAGAGACAGATGCACCCCTTGTTAAAAGTCCAATGAATGAGAGCACTTTTGCAAGCAGGTGAGAGTGCAGTGCACAGTCAATCAAGAGGTGAGGTAGTGCTTCCGTAGATGTGCGAGATCGAACGTATGCGAGGTGACGGTCCCGTAGATGCGTTGAATAGCAAATAGCTGAGGTGAATGGAGCGCATGAACAGATGCAGTGGCACTCAAGTAGGAGTGCGTGATAACAAAAATGAAGACCATGGTTGCAAACAGGTGAGATGGCACTCAAAAAGCCTGCTGCCCTCAATTGCAAACAGACAAGATGACACTTTCATAAGTGTTTTATCGTGCAAAAAATTAGATGGGGCTCTTTTCAGAGCGCACAAGGACATAGTAAGTAATGTCTTTTTTATTTCTCTTAGGTGAAAGATTGAGCAAATGTCTCCCACAGTGAGAGCAACGACACTTCAATCCAAAGTTATGATGACATCATTGTCACTACTCCACACTAGCGAGGGAAAATTCAGCAAGAGCATGTTGTTAACAGGAACTAAAGTGTATATAACCAGGTTATACAGAAACTGTCAGTCAGCTTTAGTTATTGGGGAAAAATGCAAAACCTCTTGTTTTCCTGACTAACAACCATTAACTAGGAGACAAAAATTTAAACAGCCAGTTGACAGTACCAGGAATGTGGCTATTTTCTGGTGGTTAGAAACAAAGTAGCTACTCAGTGTACTGACTGAAGTGGGGCTTCCTGCCACCAACTATTGACATCTCTGTAAAATTTAATAACATAAGTTTCGGCCAAGAACGAGGGTTTGTATTCATATAGGAACAACTCTGCATTTGAAAACACAATTTGGCTCATTGGTGGTTAGACTGGTGTGTCAAACAATTAACAGCTTTGGCTCCGGACAGGACCAGGTTAGTAAAATTCTTCCACTTACCCAAGTTTTGAGAAGTGAAGTATGATACTGTACTGCACTGGACCAATGGTCCAGCCAGGACATTCCTTGAAGACTGACCATGGAGGCTGCCTCCATAGCAGCAGTCTTGAATGAAGAAAAGATTGAGCTCTTAGTGCCCAGTTTCTTCACCACAGTACAAGGAGTCAATATCATGATCCCCATGTCAATTGAAAAAGGAGAAGAGCTTAATCCTGAAATGGGAGAAGGGTTTGATCCTGAAAGAGTTAAAGGGCTCAATCCTTAAGAATTGTAGAACCTCATCTGATGGGAGAGGGTTTGGGTTAAGATCCTGTATGACCTGCTTTTTCTTTGACTGCTTCATCACCTTGTTCTGACCAGGGGAGCTCTAAAGAAGGTTTTGACCCAAGTAGCTATATCCATGATAACAGCTAAGGTCTCGAGGAATGTCGACTCAATCTTCAGGTTCTTTGCCTCTGCTGGAACAGTACCTTGGTTGGGGGTTATAGGATCGGTGGTCAGCCTCTACACCTCTTCCCATCGAGGAGACAGCACACCGCGTTGCTGGCGTTACTCACTTCCTAACTCCCCAGCTCCAGTGAGAGCCTTGGGTGGCCTATTCCCTGTACTGCTGAAGAGCTTGTTCGATCCTATCAAGGACCCTTAGACTTACTCATTACCATGGTCTGGATGCATGCGCAAGAAGGTGACCACTATTGAATCATGGCATGGACAACGATTTCATCCTTGCAGCGCCTATCTTGTGAGAACCACCACCTCAAAGGTTTTGCCTTAAAGCGTGCACGTACTTTTGGGTACATACTGGTGACTTTTCACTGTCTGCAAGTTAGTCAGTCATGAACAGATGAGCAATCTGGATCATAAAGGAGTTCCGTAACCAGAGACTGCCCTCCAGTGTGAGGGTGTGAGCACATGCGGGTAGATGTACTTTCTTGTACTATAAAATGATCAATTGAACAGTTATGAGTAGGTAGATTAAAGAAACTAGATGAACTTGCTTGTAATGATGAATCCTCATCCATACATGCGTGAGTGCAGGAAGTTTTAAAATTCCAAACTGGAGAGTGCTCAAAGTGCTCAGTCTCTTTATAGCATTTTATAATAGAAGAGGACATGGCATAGAACGTACTTCGACAGAAGGGCCTACGTGCCCCGGAGAGGGTACCTCCATTAACCCTGGATAGGTACGGTCCTCGGACACCCCTTTAAGGGTATACTCGGACGCGAACGACCCCGACGCCAAAAAAAATTCTTGAAAAATCAGTTTTTGCAGTAACCTCCTTTTTTCTTTTGCCAAAAAAAACTTCAATGAATGCTTGAAACAACTGTAAAGATAAATACTACTCATCTGCAGAAAAACTATTTATTATAAATATTTTAAAAAATTAAGTAGAAAAAAAAAAAGACCTGACATAAAAATTCATAAAAAAAAAGTTTATACATATATACACAAATCCTTTTAGGAATTGATTCTTGAATGTTTAGGACACATCTTGATGTATTTTGGATGAAGTCAGACCCATGGAGGTGAAGATCTGAAATGAGAAAAAAAGGGTAACTTTTTTTGGCCAAAAAAAAATTGTCCAAATTTCATGAATTTTTTTGGGTACCCAAATGAAATAGGAAGTGGCTAATTTTTTTAGGGAACAAACATATGTTATCCTAAAATAGAAATATGTAAAAAAATCTTCATTATTTTGTAAATTACATTTATATCAGGGGCCATATCTAAAGGTAATTTTTTGAGTACTTGGAAATTTCGTAAAAAAATACATATATTTAATATATAATATGATATTTATGCAGGTAAAAATATACTAAAATATCACAAATTCTATAGGGAACAAGAATATATATAGATAGGGCAGCTTACGCTTCGGATATGTCCACAAAATGGCCGCCAACCACACTGACTCAGACTCCCTAATCTGCCACTTGAAATGTAGGAAGGGTATGTCAATAACAAGGTGTTATTTACTAATCTAATTATTATTGGATATGCATAAAAATTGTATGGTGGGTTGCTGGATAATTGTCGATTATTTTACGACTATAAAATTAAAATTCTGACCCAAAAAATTTTTTTTGAAGGGAAATAAAATCGAAAAAAAAAAATGTAAAACAATATTTTAGCTAAAAAAATTTGATGATATTCAATCAAAAAAAAAGTAAACAAAATTTTCCGACAAATAAACATCTAGAGGAATCATTACTCTGTGATAGTTCCTTAGTACGTAGTAATTTTGAAAGAATTGGGAAAAAACGAAAAAATAGCAATCACCGGAAAATCGAACACATACCTATATATACGCCATATCTGGCTAAAAAAAAGATAGGCATGGGTAGCCAGATCATCTAGAAACACTTTCCAACACTATAAAAATATAAGTTTTGCGACACTACTTGCCAATTCCTTACGGTAACATGACTAAGCAAAAAAATGCAAAACAAATAAAAAGGGGCACTCGTGGAAAAATGGCCATTCTAATATACGGCATTTCAGAAAAAAAAAAATTTCAGCCACGTGCTAGGCAAACCATCAAGGCATATTTTCCGACAAATAAACATATAAATGAAATATTACTCTGTGATAGTTCCTTAGTACGTAGTAATTTTGAAAGAAATGGGAAAAAACGAAAAAATGGCAATCACAGGAAAATCGAACACATACTTATATATACGCCATATCTGGCTAAAAAAAAATAGGCATGGGTAGCCAGATCATCTAGAAACACTTTCCAACACTATAAAAATATAAGTTTTGCGACACTACTTGCCAATTCCTTACGGTAACATGACTAAGCAAAAAAATGCAAAACAAATAAAAAGGGGCACTCGCGGAAAAATGCCCAACATTCTAATATACGGCATCTCAGATAAAAAAAAAGACATGCACGTGTTAGCCCAACCATCAAGGCACACTTTCTAACACATAAACATGAAAAAAAAATCAATAATATACGGCAATTCCTTACTACGTAGTAAATTTTTACAAATATTGAAAAAAAACAGAAATTGGCAACCGCAGTTAAATACCCAATATAACAATAACTACGTCGTATCTGACAAAAACAAAATCACGCATGGGTAGCCAGATCATCTAGACACACTTTCCAACACTAAAAAAGCAAAAGTTTTACGACACTATTTCGCAATATCTTACGGAAAAATGACTTGGCAAAAAAATTAAAAAAAATTAAAAAGGGACACTCGCGGTAAAATGCCCGACATTCTAATATACGACATCTCAGATAAAAAAAAAGACATGCACGTGTTAGCCCAACCATCAAGGCACACTTTCTAACACATAAACATGAAAAAAAAAAGAATAATATACGGCAATTCCTTACTACGTAGTAATTTTTACAAATATTGAAAAAAAAACAGAAATTGGTAACCGCAGTTAAATACCCAATATATCAATAACTACGTCGTATCTGACAAAAACAAAGTCATGCATGGGTAGCCAGATCATATAGACACACTTTCCAACACTAAACAAGCAAAAGTTTTACGACACTATTTGGCAATATCTTACGGAAAAATGACTTGGCAAAAAAATGAAAAAAAATGAAAAAGGGGCACTCGCGGTAAAATGGTCCTCGTGGTGATGAACGACATTTTAACTAAAAAAAAAAACATGCACATGGTAGCCAAACAATCCACCAAGACTTTCCACAACTGATAACCTATACAAGTTGCACCATTCTACGACAATTTCATAATACGTAATAACTTTGATAATTATGCAAACTACCTCAGAAGGGTAAACTCGGACGCGAACGACCCCGATGCGTCTCAGAAATCGGGGAAGGAGTACAGCTACAGCAATGCACATCTGGACACTACTAGAGCGTGTAGGGGAGACACCTCCTGCAGGTCGATCACCCACAAATTCAGTCACAGGGGTGAGTCACGTGAGAAAAACCTGTTTTTTTTTGACGCTCGGGGTCGCAAACGACCCACCGTACCTATCCAGGGTTAAAGTGCAAGGAAACAGGTGCATCTAAAGATGATTGCTCACACACCAGGGAATTATTATTATTATTATTATTACTAGCCAAGCTACAACCCTAGTTGGAAAAGCAAGATGCTATAAGCCCAAGGGCTCCAACAAGGAAAAATAGCCCTGTGAGGACAGGAAATAAGGAAATAAACGACGAGAAAAAATTCCCAAATTATTTTGAAAACAGTAACATCAAACAGATGACATATATAAACTATAAAAAGACTTATGTTGGCCTGTTCAACATACAAACATTTCCTGCATGTTTGAACTGTTGAAGTTCTACTGATTCAACTACTGTACCTGATTAGGAATGCATAACAAGGGATGACAGCCAGTGGGTAGGAGAGCATACATGGGTGATTGGCAATCCAGAAAAGGTGAATGCGATGAGTGCACGAATTGATTAACGGAATGGGCAAGAGCATATACGGTAGGTGGGTGCGTTCTGTCCAGGGTGTGCAGGTTGACATGTGAGGGCATCCAGAGGTTACACATGCGAGGTTACACACACTACTCCGAGTCTGATGATTTGATGACCCTTATTTTACTTGCCAACAAAGAAGCCTCTTCACAGTCCATTTGTCTTTTCCCCTCTACAAGGTGTGTAAGGATCAGTGAATCCAAAATAGGAGGAGTTGGAGGTTGCTTCTCTTTACTATAAGTTGTCGTCAGTATAGAAGTTTCTATGGTCAGATCCACTGGGAATACAGATGAGGAGGATGAGTCAAAATTAGGAATTTCCTCTGCCCCAGTGGCAGGTGAGAAAGATACTGGCCTGTAAGTACCTGGGACTTGCAGCAATTTATGCTTTGAGGGGAAGCCCCTCTAAGCCCACAGAAGACTAGTGTCCTTACGGTCATTTTCTTAGTATTGTTGGCAACATAGGTTTGAGGCTCATTATCAGGCGAAGCGGAGAATGGCAGAATTCTGAGTAACCAGCTACCTCTGCTTCTTGTAGCTTGCACATAAGGGAGAACAGAATTGCCATCCTTCTATGTCACCAATTGAGACTGTAAACTTACGATAGTAATCCATTAATACCATTGAATTGGTAACGGTGCATTTTGAAAGCCCCCTTTTTGATAATTATAATAGCAAGAACATCATGTTCAAATCCATTATATGATTTTATAAAATGGTGGGAGAAATTGAGAATGGTCAAAAGAAGAAAGGCCTACGGACTTCATCGATTTCGAGGATGGCCCTGAGAGGAATGGTTTAGTTTAGTTTATTTTTTTTTTTCTTGTCAAACATCACCCAACGTGCTAACAGGCAATCCTTACGTTAGTTGCAGGGAGAAGGCTGTGAAGTCATACCCCATGCCAAAGGTGCACAAAGAAAGGAGATACACATGGCTTCTGCTCATGAAGGTTCCACGCTTATGTTCAGTAACCCCAGAGAAGGATCGCAAGCCCACCATCACAAACACACATTCCCAGTTAAACAGTCAAGACAGGAAGACAGCAAGCTTGTTTGTGTACAGCCCAAAGGCTTCAGTCAAAGTGGCTTCTCGGTATGGTGGCGAGGGGGCAGGGGCACCCTCTCACAAACCAGTAGCTATGGACACCTTTGTATAATCATTAACCAAGTTCCACCCAAGCTGAAACCATATTACTACTGTGCTGTATTAAAGGATGAGGGTTTGTAATTTTGTATGAACATACATTGGAAATCCAACACTATCCTAATCTGACAATCAAATCCCAGAATACTAATTTAGTCTTCTAACAAGAGCACATGAAATCTCCACCCTCCTTCAATGGGTAAAACTAGAATTAGTCCAACACACAATTGCCAATGCCGTACATAAAGAAGAATCCTACTTTAATCTACTGCCAAGAAAATTCTGCTTTGTATATCTAATTATAAAGAAAATTATTCAAACTAAATCTTAGACAATCCATAAAATTATAAGCCCCAATGCAATCGATTGACAATCTATGATCATTGTAATCCATAGAAGGGCTAATCCTGTTTTAATTTACTTACAAGTCAATTCGACCTAAATCTGCTACCAGCTAGCATTTTCTATACCATTCAAACATAAACTAACCTTACCTTTAGAATTTTAGCTAATGCAGCTAGCAGGTTCTTATAGATGAGCAACAAAATTATAAACTAATTTTCAGTCTCCCATAGCTCATTGTTCATGATACACCTAAGAAAAAATTGATAATATATAAAAAAAATTCTCCCACCATTTTGTAAAATCATAATGGAATTAAACATGATGTTCTTGCTATTATAATTATAAAAAGGGGGCTTTCAAAATGCACCGTTACCAATTCAATGGTATTAATGGATTACTATCGTAAGTTTACAGTCTCAAATTCATCTTGATATGAAAATTTATTATTTGTAATTTTCCTGCCTAATAGCCTACAAACCTTTCGTTATTTATAGAGATATTCTTTCAGCGAAGCTGGAAGGTTAATCATTAAGACTTTCAATGCGAGGGGGCACCTAACCACTTATAGTTGGTAGGTAGGAGGGTGGCTGGGGGTACCCAGCCACCTATATCTATTCACCCATGGGCGAACTAAGTCACTTTTTTTTTGCAGGCACGACTTGTTGGGGGACAGGTGTTGGCGGGACAATTTGTATAAATAACAGGTTTGTATTAGTTATGAAAAATATAAATTTCAAAATTTGTCATTTGTTCCTTCACTAACAAACCTCACGTTATTTATGCGGATGAAACCATTAGGAGGGAGAAGCCACAGGACCAATAGAGAACATATAGATTATTCTGTGGTTACATCTTGCAAATAGTGGGCAGTGAAGGTCGTTCGATGCTTCCGCACGCCTGCTTGTAGTACTTGCAACACTGAAAAGATGCATTTAAACACCAGGGACGTAATGAAGACCCTGACGTCGTGAGCTCTAGGTTATCGAACTGGGGAAGGATCAAGATTCAGAGCAGAGTATGACTTTGCAAATCCACAATGAAATAGTGTTCTTGGTGACCCTCTTAATTCAACCCGTCCTTAAGTTATTTTTTTTCTTGTTTCCTTTCCTCACTGGGCTGTTTTCCCTGTTGGAGCCCCTGGGCTTATAGCATTCTGCTTTTCCAACAAGGGTTGTAACTTAGTAAACAAAAATAAAGATAATAATAATAATAATAATAATAATAATAAAAGTAGTCATTCTCCCGCGTTAAACTACGGCAGTCACCATTGCATATATTATAGAGCTATAATAGAGAAAAATTTTTATATTTAAATGTTTCCTTCGGTATCCATATTTATAGGAATTTGAATAAATTGACCAGGCGTTAGAGAGAGAGAGAGAGAGGGAGAGAGAGAGAGAGAGAGAGAGAGAGAGAGAGAGAGAGAGAGAGAGAGAGAGAGAGAGAGAGAGTTTACAATTCTTGGACGAAATCGAAAAAGTCGAGACCCACCATAGGTCCAACCATCCCTCCTACCAATACCCCAATGACAAGGGTTTAAGCTTGAGCATGCAGCTATTACCTTATATTACCTTAAAACTTTTACAATTTCCTTGAATTTGAAGCTAGTGGAATAGAAATTACCCTAAAAATTACCTTGAAAACGTGAAAATTACCCCAAACTACGTTAATTACCTTAAAAGATTAAACCCTGTCAATGACCGTTATATGGCAGTTCTTGGACAAACTGTGGGAAGTGTGGAAGAGACAGGGAAATGCAATGATTGGGACGAAAAGAAAAAAAAAAACACGAGGGAAGCAGAGGCTTAAGGCAAAGTTTTTAAGTAATTTATTTTATAAATGCATACATACATAATAATATATATTCACACATACACACACACACACACACACACACACATATATATATATATATATATATATATATATATATATATATATATATATATATATATATATATATATATATATATATATATATATATATATATATTTCATCATCAGCCTTGCTAGTCCACTGAAGGACAAATGCCTCAGTAATATCCTTCCACTTTCTTCTCTTCAATGCCTTTCTATGGCAGTCCAAAACGACAACTTTTCTTAGGTCGTCAATCAGTCGACCTTTCATCCTTCCCTGCTTCGTTTGCAATCTCTAGGGTCCCTCTCTGTTATTCTTAATGCCCATCTATTGTCTGACATTCTCATTATATGTCCTGCCATGTCCGTTTCTTTTTTCATACGTGTGGCAACTCCGGTCATCTTGACGTTACTGCCATTCAAAGCTATCAGACGTACGATGTTTTAGAAAACACCAAAGTAACCTAGAATTTTCAACGATCGATATATATATATATATATATATATATATATATATATATATATATATATATATATATATATATATATATATATATATATATATATATATATATATATGTGTGTGTGTGTGTGTGTAATATGTAAATATATACACAATTATCTTATACTACAATATTTGTTATTCATGGGTTAATATATATATATATATATATATATATATATATATATATATATATATATATATATATATATATATATATATATATATATATATATATCGTGCCCAAATAAAAAAAAGTTTCTTCTAATGAAATTGTGTATGTGTGTGTGGTTGTGTATGAGTGTGTGTGTATGTATGTATGGGTGTGCGTGTATGTATGTATGTATGTATGTGTGCGTGGGTTCGTGTGTGTGGGTTTCTGTGTATATGGGTGTGTGTATGTGTGTGTATTAGTGTTTGGGTTTGTGTGTATGTGTGTATTAGTGTGTGTGGGTTTGTGTGTATGGGTGTGAGGGGTTGTATGTGTGTGGGTGGGTGGGTTGGTGTGTATGGGTGTGAGGGGGGTGTATGTGTGTGGGTGGGTGGGTTTGTGTGTATGGGTTTGTGTATGTGTGTGGGTGGGTGGGTTTGTGTGTATGGGTTTGTGTATGTGTGTGGGTATGTGCATGTATGTATGTGTGTGGGTTTGTGGATTTGTGTATATGGGTGTGTATGTATGTAAGTGCGTGTATGTGTGTGTGGGTTTGTGTGCATGGGTGTGTGTATGTGTGTGTGGGTTTGTGTGTGTGTGTATGGGTGTGTGTGGTTTTGTGTGTATGGGTGTGTGTGTGGTTTTGTGTATATGTATGTATGTGTGTGTGGGTTATATATATATATATATATATATATATATATATATATATATATATATATATATATATATATATATATATATATATATATATATACAATGAAAAATACCTCCTAAACCTAATGATAGAATGAGGGTTCAGAATTAATGCTGCTATGTAACTTGGCGATTTTGATAATAAATTCCATTGCGATATAGGACAATTGTGGCAACTCCGGCATCTTAACGTTGCTGCCATTCAAAGCTACCAGACGTACGAAGTTTTAGAAGACGCCAAAATAAGCTAAAATTTGCAACGATATATATATATATATATATATATATATATATATATATATATATATATATATATATATATATATATATATATATATATATATATATATATATATATATATATATATATATATATATATATAAATTATGACCATAACTTAATAACGTTGGCTGGTTTTAGCGGGCTATGCGCCAACATAAAATCTCGCCAAATTTCCCTCCGACATTGAAGTAAACCTTCGATCTACTGCTTGTTTCATGTTCTTAAATGAATCTCCTTTCATAAAGATTTAAGTTTATGAATAATTTGGACGATTAAGCACCCAATTCTAATATGGATAGAACGTTGGATTTCTTACATTAATATGGAACCTTGATCGGAAGATGAACGTTACTTTCTGCGAATGAACGGAAATGAAATATGACATGAATGCATACACGCACAACACACACACAGTCTCTCTCTCTCTCTCTCTCTCTCTCTCTCTCTCTCTCTCTCTCTCTCTCTCTCTCTCGTTACAACGGTCATTAGAATAGGAAAGAATTCCACTAAATGGAGTGAAAATGAAGGAAGAATAAAGGAATGGAAATCTTGGAAGAGAACAAATCGACTCCAGCCTGGAATCATCCTATTTTTCGCCGAAGACACTTTGAAGACCAAGGCTGAAGACTTATGATTCACAGAAAACGATCGTTTTTTTTCTTTTAACTATAGCTGTTTGGAGTAATCAATACTTCAAAGTTTTGATGCCGATTACAGATATTTTGTGTATGTTTTTATTATTGGATGCTTCAAATGATTTAGGCAGTGTTATTCGTAATAATTCTGGGAACATAAAATCAGTAGATCTACAGAAAATGAAAAATATCAGCAAACGCTTGCTTAGGGTGACGAGAAATGACAAGCACTGCGCTTGCTGTGTCGAAGAACTGCTCGTCGCATTATGGCAAGACCTGTTAAATTGGGTGGCGGGTCAGAATGGAAAAACGTCACGGGCAATTTCTCTTGGGAATGGAGGAGACGCAACACAGAGAGACGTTGAAAGTCTTCCTGATGTTGATACTGAGAAGACAGATGCCAGGAAGACAAAGAAATATAGGTCTATGGAACGGAGGAGTGAAATTCGAGCATTGGATGAAATATTTCTCAATCAAGACCAGGCGTTATCTACGACGATGGAACAGAATTTCCTGCTAGAGAATGAATTAGAAAGAGAAAGAAAAGCCAAGTGTAGACTTTTGCAAAATCATGCGCAAGAGTTGGAGGCGGCTTATGATTACCACAAAAAGTACAAGGAAATTGAAGACAAAACCAAAGGTCAGCTCAATGCCAAAGTGGCAAAGCAACACCGTGAACTTCTTCTGCAGGAACAAGAGCTGGCATTTTTGAGGCAGCAACTTGACCAAGACAAACGCCAGCATGATGAACTGATGAATAAAATGCACTTGGAAAAACTATCCGCGGAAAGGAAAATCCAGGAAGAAAACGATGCATTGTGCAAAGAACAAGATACACTCAGCGAACAGGTTTTCGAAGAGCAAGGGAAGAAAAGGGAGGAAGAGCTGCAGCTTATTCTAAGAACGCTTAACCTGGAAAAGCTCATGCACGATTGCCTCAGAGTGCTGAATGAGGGATGTAAAAACGCAAAGAGAATGCCTGGGTCTACATGGTCGGAACACCTGAGTACTTCTACTGTTTGTGCAGTAGTTCTGGAGGAACGGGAAAATTTTGTTCTACAAAGATCGCCAGATAAACTTGGACAGTCTGATCCATTAGAAGAACCTGATCCAATTATATCACCCAAAGGAGGAGACAACTGGCATCCACAGGAAGAAACAAAACGACCGCCTTCGAATTACTGGTTGCAAAAGGGCAAGAATAATAGTGACCAGAAGACCAAGAAACAAATGGCCAAGGAACCGGGGAGCGACAGTCTAACCTTTCAGGAAAAAGCAGACTATAGACTTGTTTCTAAGCTTGAGGAAATTCTCAATTTGAAAAGGGATTCTTCAGATACCAGGCAGAGAAATTCTTTGTTAGAAGAGGAATTAGAAAACTTTTACCTTTTGAGGCAAAACAACAATAAGAAGAATGAACAAGGAGTAGAGCAGAAGAAAAATACAATTGAAAGTATTGAGCATCAAAACACGGGCCTATGGGCCTTAAAAGCTGGAACTCAAGGAGGCTTAGATGCCCAAGGTAGCGGACCTCAAAGAGTCAGAGGTGCCCAAGGTGGTGGACCTCAAAGAGGCAGAGGTGCCCAAAATAGAAGACCTCAAAGACTCAGAGGTTCCCAAGTTTGTGGGGTTGGACCTCAAAACATGGGCCAAAGAACCATCAATGGCAGAGGTGCCTAAGGTGGTGGACCTCAAAGAGGCAGAGGTGCCCAAAATAGAAGACCTCAAAGACTCACAGGTGCCCAAGTTCGTGGGGTTGGACCTCAAAACATGGGCCAAAGAACCATCGATGGCAGAGGTGCCCAAGGTAGTGGACCTCCAAGAGGCAGAGGTGCCCAAGGTGGTGGACCTCAAAGAGGCAGAGGTGCCCAAAATAGAAGACCTCAAAGACTCAGAGGTGCCCAAGTTCGTGGGGTTGGACCTCAAAACATGGGCCAAAGAACCATCGATGGCAGAGGTGCCCAAGGTGGTGGACCTCAAAGAGGCAGAGGTGCCCAAGGTGGTGGACCTCAAAGAGGCAGAGGTGCCCAAAATAGAAGACCTCAAAGACTCACAGGTGCCCAAGTTCGTGGGGTTGGACCTCAAAACATGGGCCAAAGAACCATCGATGGCAGAGGTGCCCAAGGTAGTGGACCTCCAAGAGGCAGAGGTGCCCAAGGTGGTGGACCTCAAAGAGGCAGAGGTGCCCAAAATAGAAGACCTCAAAGACTCAGAGGTGCCCAAGTTCGTGGGGTTGGACCTCAAAACATGGGCCAAAGAACCATCGATGGCAGAGGTGCCCAAGGTGGTGGACCTCAAAGAGGCAGAGGTGCCCAAAATAGAAGACCTCAAAGACTCAGACGTTCCCAAGTTCGTGGGGTTGGACCTCAAAACATGGGCCAAAGAACCATTGGTGGCAGAGGTGCCCAAGATAGTGGACCTCCAAGAGGCAGAGGTGCCCAAAATAGAAGACTTCAAAGACTCAGACGTTCCCAAGTTCGTGGGGTTGGACCTCAAAACATGGGGCAAAGAACCATCGATGGCAGAGGTGCCCAAGGTAGTGGACCTCCAAGAGGCAGAGGTGCCCAAGGTGGTGGACCTCAAAGAGGCAGAGGTGCCCAAAATAGAAGACCTCAAAGACTCAGAGGTTCCCAAGTTCGTGGGGTTGGACCTCAAAACATGGGACAAAGAACCATCGGTGGCAGAGGTGCCCAAGGTAGTGGACCTCCAAGAGGCAGAGGTGCCCAAAATAGAAGACCTCAAAGACTCACAGGTGCCCAAGTTCGTGGGGTTGGACCTCAAAACATGGGCCAAAGAACCATCGGTGGCAGAGGTGCCCAAGGTCATGAACCTCGAAGACGCAGAGGGGCCCAAGGTAGAACACCTCAGAAAGAGAGAGGTGCCCAAGGTAGTAGACCTCAGAGAGAGAGAGGTGCCCAAGGTCGTGGACCTCAAAGAGGCAAAGGTGCCCAAAATAGTAGCCCTCAAAGACGCAGAGGTGCCCAAGGTAGTAAACCTCAAAGAGACAGAGGTGCCCAAAATAGTATACCTCAAAGTCACATAGGTGCCCAAGGATATGGTTCTCAAAGCCGAAGGGATCAGGGGGTTGTACCTCAAAACATGAGCCAAAGAACCTTAGAAGCAGAAACTCAAAATAGGGGCAAAACCCCCGGTGGCAGTACTGCTCCAGGTAGTAGATCTCCAAAAGACAGAAGTGCCCAAGGTAGTGGATCTCCAAAAGACAGAAGTGCCCAAGGTAGAGGACCTCCAATAGGCACAGGTGCCCAAGGAAGCAGACGTCCTCTAGGTACTGGACCTCAAAAAAGCAGTACTGCTTCAGGTAGGGGAGGCAGAAGTTTGTATGTGTGGAGTAACATGCCTTTGAACCTTTCTTTAAAACAGAGAAGCCTTGCATTTAAGAAGCAAAGGGATGCGAGAGGAGTCATCAGGGTTAGAAATTTTACATGGACAGTTTTTCTAGGAGGCATAATACAATCCGATGTAATAGTTAGGACTAGAAAACCTAGGTATGATAGCATTGGGTCAGTAAACGTGGATTCTAATAACTTCCTAACAGCAACTATAAATAATTCCGATATAATAATTGGAATTGGCACGGACGATACAACGAATCGCTCGATTATGACCTATAACGCAGCAATAGAATTAGGCCTCGACGACCAGATAGGCCGACGGAGGCCCTTAGACTGGGAGGTTCTTTTTTCGAAGAATTAAGTATCATTGGAATGATAAAAAACGTTCCAGTTAAATTAAGTCCAGATTTAACAGTTAACGTTAACTTTTATATTCAGAATCGCGACATGTATCCAAGTGTTTCAATTGGACATGAAGTTTTGTGCCAAGAGGGATTAATCAGGATTTTTGATAATGATGGGTCAAGACTTATCAAGGAAAATAATGAGAAATGGATATTTAAAGACTCTAATTTGACACCTATGACCTTTTATGGTCGAGTTCGTTCCAACTATCGCAGTCAAAAGGTCAAATTTCATATAACAGAACAGCCAGGAAACTACGTGAGAAAAGAATTCCTTATGAATAAGACAAGACTGGTTCTAGGGATACAAAGGCAAATGGTCGAACTAGAATCACTGGTAATGATTATCCGTAAAGGTAGAGTAGGTCCCGTCAAAATTAGGACTTTGAACACATTTCACAATAATCATGGAGATATAATATTAGGGACAAGTTTCTTGAAAAGAACTAATGCTATAGTGGATTATAAGAACCAATACTTATACCTGAAGACTACAAAAGCCTGGTTCCGAATAGATCTGAATGAAGAACGATCTTTATCACCTATTTCCACGCCTAGTATTGACGTGAACTTGGGTTAGATTACGACAGTCGTCTCTATCTTGAACTTTTAAATCAATACTTCTCAACTCATTCACTGAAATACTCGGTTTGAAAAATAGGTGGAATACCCAAAAGTACTTGTTCTGCAAAAGAAAACACCTTGTCTTTCTAGTATGCTATGTTTCCTGATGGGGTCGTACAAGGGCTTCGTCAGGTAAACAAACGGTCAGATATCTAGATCTATTCTTTCGGATACTAACCTTCGGGTGGTTCTGATGGAATAATCTAGAAGACTGGCTATGCAGAGGGAGGGATAGGGTTCTTCTAGTATGCAGCCACGTCCTTATAGGACGACCAAAGAAATTATATCCTTTGAGGAGAAGGTAAAGGAGAAAAATAAAATATGACAAATTTAGGAGATGCTTGGCTGAAATACCCAGTTTGAAAAATAGGTGGAATACCCAAAAGGACTTGCTCTGTCTATTATGCTATGTTTCCTGGTGGGGTCGTACAAGGGCTTCGTCAGGTGTGAACGAATGGTCAGATATCTAGATCTATTCTTTCGGATACTAACCTTCGGGTGGTTCTGGGGAAATAAACCTAGAAGACTGGCTCTGCAGAGGGAAAGAGTGGAAATTCTTCTAGTATGCAGTCAGGTTCTTATTGTGTGAACCAAGGAAATTAGGCTGGGGAAAAAGCTGATTGTTTTTGAGAGATATGTCTGGACATCATTAAAAATGACGAGCGAGAAGGATTGTGAGAGCAATGTCCAATGCTGGAGAGGTAGAAGACCTGTACCAAGGTGCAAATGGAAGGGCATCTATATCAGTAGCAGAAAAAAATATGAAGATCGTAAAAAACATAATAAAATAAATCAGCAAAGAAGGAAGAAGAGAAGCAGGAGAAAAAAAAAAGAAAAAAAAAACTGCAAAATAAAAGAAAAGATATAAAATGAAAAAAAAAAACATGCAGAAGCAACAGAAGGAGGAGGAGGAAGTGGAGCAGCTGCAGAAAAAAATAAAAATACAAAAAACAAAATGAAATATAAAATCCAAAAAACTATAAAATCGGAAAAAAAAATGTGAGGCAGTAGCAGCATGCAGATGATGAGAATGAGAAGTGGCCACAACTGAAGCAGCAGCAAAAAAAAAAAAAAAAAAAAAAAAAAAAGAGAGAGGCAGCTGTAGCTGCAAGAGGAGTAGAAGTGGCTGAAGCAGCAGCAGCGAAAATAAATTGGAAACAAAAAGATAGAAAATACAAGAGGTAGCAGCAGAAACATTGACTGAAAGAAGAGAAGTGGCTGAGGGAGCAAAAAAAAAGGAAAAAAAAATCCATAAGTAAGAGGCAGCAGCAGCAGCATGGGCAGCAAGAGGAGACGTAGAAGCGGCTGGGGCAGCAGCAGAAAAAAAAATAAATAAAAAATTAAAAAAAGAAAAAAAAAAGGGGGGGGGGGGGCAGCAGCAACATAAGCAGCAAGATGAGAAGTACATGGAGGAGCAGTGGCTGAGACAGCAGCAGAAAAAAAAATAATCAAAACAAAAAAATCCAAAAATAAGATGCAGCAGCAAGAGCAACATGAGGAGAAGTAAAAGGGGGAGAAGTGGCGGAGGGAGCAAAAAAAAAAAAAAAGAGAGGCAGCAGCAGCAGCATGAGTGAGCAGCTAGAGGAGAAGTAGAAGGAGGAAAAGTGGCTGGAGCAGCACCAGCACAAAAGAAAAAAAAAATTCCGAAAAATAGAAAAAAAAGAGGCAGCAGCAGCAGCAGCAAATGGAAAACGACAACGAGGAAAAATGGTTGAGGCAAACACCCCCCCCCCCAAAAAAAAAAAAAATAGAAAATAAAAAAAATACAAAAAAAAATACAAAAAAAAAGGCAGCAGCAGCAGCAAGAGGAGAAGAAGGGGGACACGTGGCTAAGGAAAAAAAAAAGAAAAAAAAAGAGAAGATATGACTGACGCAGCAGCCAAAAAAGGAGAAAAGAGGTTAAAAAAGAGAAAAAATAAATAAAAAAAATCCAAAAAAAGAGGAAGCAGCAACAGCAAGAGGAGAAGAAGGGGGACACGTGGCTGAGGAAAAAAAAAAGAAAAAAAAAGAAAAAAAAAGAGAAGATATGACTGACGCACCAGCCAAAAAATGAGAAAAGAGGTTAAAAAAGAAAAAAAAATAAATAAAACAAAAAAAAAATCCAAAAAAGAGGAAGCAGCAGCAGCAAGAGGAGAAAAAGGGGGACACGTGGCTGAGGGGAAAAAAAAAGAAAAAAAAAAAGAGAAGATATGACTGACGCACCAGCCAAAATATGAGAAAAGAGGTTAAAGAAGAAAGTAAATAAATAAAACAAAAAAAAAATCCAAAAAAAGAGGAAGCAGCAGCAGCAAGAGGAGAAGAAGGGGGACACGTGGCTGAGGAAAAAAAAGTAAAAAAAGAAAAAAAAGAGAAGATATGGCTGACGCACCAGCCAAAAAATGAGAAAAGAGGTTAAAAAAGAAAATAAATAAATAAAACAAAAAAAAAATCCAAAAAAAAAGAAGCAGCAGCAGCAAGAGGAGAAGAAGGGGGACACGTGGCTGAGGAAAAAAAAAAGAAAATAAAAGAGAAGATATGACTGACGCACCAGCCAAACAATGAGAAAAGAGGTTAAAAAAGAAAATAAATAAACAAAACAAAAAAAAAAATCCAAAAAAGAGGAAGCAGCAGCAGCAAGAGGAGAAGAAGGGGGACACGTGGCTGAGGAAAAAAAAAGAAAAAAACAGAAAAAAAGAGAAGATATGACTGACACACTAGCGAAAAAATGAGAAAAGAGGTTAAAAAAGAAAATAAATAAAAGAAAAAAAATCCAAAAAATAGGAAGCAGCAGCAGCAAGAGGAGAAGAAGGGGGACACTTGGCTGAGGAAAAAAAAAGAAAAAAACAGAAAAAAAGAGAAGATATGACTGACGCAGCAGTCAAAAAATTAGAAAAGAGGTTAAAAAAAGAAAATAAATATATGAAACAAAAAAAATCCAACAAAGAAGAAGCAGCAGCAGCAAGGGAGAAGAAGGGGGACACGTGGCTGAGGAAAAAAAAGGAAATAAAAAGAAAAAAAAGAAGATATGACTGACGCACCAGCCAAAAAATTAAAAAAGAGGTTAAAAAAGAAAATAAATGAATAAAACAAAAAATCCAAAAAAAGAGGAAGCAGCAGCAGCAAGAGGAGAAGAAGGGGGACACGTGGCTGAGGAAGAAAAAAAAGAAAAATAAAGAAAAAAAAGAGAAGATATAAATCACGCACCAGCCAAAAAATGAGAAAAGAGGTTAAAAAAGAAAATAAATGAATAGAACTAAAAAAAAATCCAAAAAAGAGGAAAGAGCAGCAGCAAGAGGAGAAGAAGGAGGACACGTGGCTGAGGAAGAAAAAAAAGAAAAAAAAGAAAAAAAAGAGAAGATATAAATGACGCACCAGCCAAAAAATGAGAAAAGAGGTTAAAAAAGAAAATAAATGAATAAAACAAAAAAAAATCCAAAAAAGAGGAAACAGCAGCAGCAAGAGGAGGAGAAGGGGGACACGTGGCTGAGGAAGAAAAAAAAGAAAAAAAAGAAAAAAAGAAAAAAAAAGAGAAGATATGACTGACACATCAGCCAAAAAATAAATTAATAAAAAAAATCCAAAAAAGAGGAAGTAGCAGCAGCAAGAGGAGAAGAAGGGGGACACGTGGCTGAGGAAAAAAAAAGAAAAAAAAACAAAAAAAAGAGAAGATATGACTGAAGCACCAGCCAAAAAATGAGAAAAGAGGATAAAAAAAATAAATAAAACAAAAAAAAATCCAAAAAAGAGCAAGCAGCAGCAGCAAGAGGAGAAGAAGGGGGACACGTGGCTGAGGAAAAAAGAAAAGAAAAAAAAAAGAGAAGATATGACTGACGCACCAGCGAAAAAATGAGAAAAGTGGTTAAAAAAGAAAATAAATAAATAAAACATAAAAAATCCAAAAAAGAGGAAGCAGCAGCAGCAAGAGGAAAGGAAGGGGGACACGTGGCTGAGGAAAAAAAAAAGAAAAAAAGAAGAAAAAAAATGAGAAGATATGCCTGACGCACCAGCCAAAAAATGAGAAAAGAGATTAAAAAAGAAAATAAATAAATAAAACGAAAAAAATCCAAAAAAGAGGAAGCAGCAGCTGCAAGAGGAGAAGAAGGGGGACACGTGGCTGAGGAAAAAAAAAGAAAAAAAAAGAAGAAAAAGAGAAGATATGACTGACGCACCAGCCAAACAATGAGAAAAGAGGTTAAAAAAGAAAATGAATAAATAAAACAAAAAAAAATCCAAAAAACAGGAAGCAGCAGCAGCAAGAGGAGAAGAAGGGGGACACGTGCCAGAGGAAAAAAAAAAAAAAAAAAAAGAGAAGATATGACTGACGCACTAGCGAAAAAATGAGAAAAGAGGTTAAAAAAGAAAATAAATAAATAAAAGAGAAAAAATCCAAAAAAGAGGAAGCAGCAGCAGCAAGAGAAGAAGAAGGGGGACACTTGGCTGAGGAAAAAAAAGAAAAAAAACAGAAAAAAAAGAGAAGATATGACTGACGCTGCAGCCAAAAAATGAGAAAAGAGGTTAAAAAAAAAAAATAAATATATGAAACAAAAAAAATCCAACAAAGAGGAAGCAGCAGCAGCAAGAGGAGAAGAAGGGGGACACGTGGTGAGGAAAAAAAAAGGAAAAAAAAAAGAAAAAAAAGAAGATATGACTGACACACCAGCCAAAAAATTAAAAAAAGAGGTTAAAAAAGAAAATAAATGAATAAAACAAAAAAAATCCAAAAAAAGAGGAAGCAGCAGCAGCAAGAGGAGAAGAAGGGGGACACGTGGCTGAGGAAGAAAAAAAAGAAAAAAAAAGAATAAAAAGAGAAGATATAAATCACGCACCAGCCAAAAAATGAGAAAAGAGGTTAAAAAAGAAAATAATTGAATAAAACAAAAAAAAATCCAAAAAAGAGGAAACAGCAGCAGCAAGAGGAGAAGAAGGGGGACACGTGGCTGAGGAAGAAAAAAAGAAAAAAAAAAGAAAAAAAGAGAAGATATAAATGACGCACCAGCCAAAAAATGAGAAAAGAGGTTAAAAAAGAAAATAAATGAATAAAACAAAAAAAATCCAAAAAAGAGGAAACAGCAGCAGCAAGAGGAGAAGAAGGGGGACACGTGGCTGAGGAAGAAAAAAAAGAAAAAAAAGAAAAAAAAAGAGAAGATATAAATGACGCACCAGCCAAAAAAGGAGAAAAGAGGTTAAAAAAGAAAATAAATGAATAAAACAAAAAAAATCCAAAAAAGAGGAAACAGCAGCAGCAAGAGGAGAAGAAGGGGGACACGTGGCTGAGGAAGAAAAAAAAGAAAAAAAAGAAAAAAAAAGAGAAGATATGACTGAAAAATCAGCCAAAAAATAAATGAATAAAAAAAATCCAAAAAAGAGGAAGTAGCAGCAGCAAGAGGAGAAGAAGGGGGACACGTGGCTGAGGAAAAAAAAAAAGAAAAAAAACAAAAAAAAAGAGAAGATATGACTGAAGCACCAGCCAAAAAATGAGAAAAGAGGTTAAAAAAGAAAATAAATAAATAAAACAAAAAAAATCCAAAAAAGAGGAAGCAGCAGCAGCAAGAGGAGAAGAAGGGGGACACGTGGCTGAGGAAAAAAGAAAAGAAAAAAAAGAGAAGATATGACTGACGCACCAGCGAAAAAATTAGAAAAGTGGTTAAAAAAGAAAATAAATAAATAAAACATAAAAAATCCAAAAAAAAGGAAGCAGCAGCAGCAAGAGGAAAGGAAGGGGGACACGTGGCAGAGGAAAAAAAAAAAGAAAAAAAAAGAAAAAAAATGAGAAGATATGCCTGACGCACCAGCCAAAAAATGAGAAAAGAGATTAAAAAAGAAAATAAATAAATAAAACGAAAAAAATCCAAAAAAGAGGAAGCAGCAGCTGCAAGAGGAGAAGAAGGGAGACACGTGGCTGAAGAAAAAAAAAGAAAAAAAAAGAGAAGATATGACTGACGCACCAGCCAAAAAAATGAGAAAAGAGGTTAAAAAAATAAATAAATAAAAGTAAAAAAATCCAAAAAGAGGAAGCGGCAGCAGCAAGAGGAGAAGAAGGGGGACACTTGGCTGAGAAAAAAAAGAAAAAAAAAAGAAAAAAAAGAGAAGATATGACTGACGCACCAGCGAAAAAATGAGAAAAGAGATTAAAAAAGAAAATAAATAAATAAAACGAAAAAAATCCAAAAAAGAGGAAGCAGCAGCAGCAAGAGGAGAAGAAGGGGGACACTTGGCTGAGGAAAAAAAAAGAAGAAAAAAAGAAAAAAAAGAGAATATATGACTGACGCACCAGCAAAAAAATGAGAAAAGAGGTTAAAAAAGAAAATAAATAAATGAAACAAAAAAATCCAAAAAAAGAGGAAGCAGCAGCAGCAAGAGGAGAAGGAAATAAAAGAAAAAAAAAAGAAAAGAAAAGAGAAGACAGCCTGACGCACCAGCCAAAAAATGAGAAAAGAGGTTAAAAAAGAAAATAAATGAATAAAACAAAAAAAAAATCCAAAAAAGAGGAAACAGCAGCAGCAAGAGAAGATGAAGGGGGGACACGTGGCTGAGGAAAAAAAAAGATAAAAAAAGAAAAAAAAATGAGAAGATATGGCAGACGCACCAGCCAAAAAATGACAAAAGAGGTTAAAAAAGAAAATAAATAAATAAAACAAAAAAAATCCAAAAAATAGGAAGCAGCAGCAGCAAGAGGAGAAGAAGGGGGACGCGTGGCTGAGGAAAAAAAAAAGAAAAAAAAAGAAAAAAAAGAGAAGATATAAATGACGCACCAGCCAAAAAATGAGAAAAGAGGTTAAAAAAAAAAATAAATAAATAAAACAAAAAAAATCCAAAAATGAGGGAGCAGCAGCAGCAAGAGAAGAAGGGGGACACTTGGCTGAGGAAAAAAAAGAAAAAAAAAAAAACAGAAGATATGACTGACGCACCAGCCAAAAAATGAGAAAAGAGGTTAAAAAAGAAAATAAATAAATAAAACAAAAAAATCCAAAATATAGGAAGCAGCAGCAGCAAGAGGAGAAGAAGGGGGACGCGTGGCTGAGGAAAAAAAAAAGAAAAAAAAAGAAAAAAAAGAGAAGATATAAATGACGCACCAGCCAAAAAATGAGAAAAGAGGTTAAAAAAGAAAATAAATAAATAAAACAAAAAAAATCCAAAAAAGAGGAAGCAGCAGCAGCAAGAGGAGAAGAAGGGGACACGTGGCTGAGGAAAAAAAAAAGAAAAAAAAAGAAAAAAAAGAGAAGATATGACTGACGCTCAAGCGAAAAAATGAGAAAAGAGGTTAAAAAAGAAAATAAATAAAACAAAAAAAATCCAAAAAAAGAGGAGGCAGCAGCAGCAAGATGAGAAGAAGGGGGGCACGTGGCGTAGGAAAAGAAGAAAAGAAAAACAAAACAAAAAAAAATAAGAGAAGATATGACTGACGCAGCAGCCAAAAAATGAGAAAAGAGGTTAAGGAAATAAATAAATAAAACAAAAAAAATCCAAAAATGAGGGAGCAGCAGCAGCAAGAGAAGAAGGGGGACTCGTGGCTGAGGAAAAAAAAAAGAAAAAAAGGAAAATAAAGAGAAGATATAAATGACGCACCAGCCAAAAAATGAGAAAAGATGTTAAAAAGAAAATAAATAAATAAAACAAAAAAAAATCCAAAAAAGAGGAAGCAGCAGCAGCAAGAGGAGAAGAAGGGGGACACGTGGCTGAAGAAAAAAAAATAGAAAAAAAAAGAAAAAAAGAGAAGATATGACTGACGCACCAGCCAAAACATGAGAAAAGAGGTTAAAAAAGAAAATAAATGAATAAAAAAAAATCCAAAAAAGAGGAAGTAGCAGCAGCAAGAGGAGAAGAAGGGGGACACGTGTTTGAGGAAAAAAGAAAGAAAAAAAAACAAAAAAAAGGAGAAGATATGACTGAAGCACCAGACAAAAAATGAGAAAAGAGGTTAAAAAAAAATAAATAAATAAAACAAAAAAAATCCAAAAATGAGGGAGCAGCAGCAGCAAGAGAAGAAGGGGGACACTTGGCTGAGGAAAAAAATAGAAAAAAAAAAAGAAAAAAAAAGAAGATATGACTGACGCACCAGCCAAAAAATTAAAAAAGAGGTTAAAAAAGAAAATAAATGAATAAAACAAAAAAAATCCAAAAAAAGAGGAAGCAGCAGCAGCAAGAGGAGAAGAAGGGGGACACGTGGCTGAGGAAGAAAAAAAAAGAAAAAAAGAAAAAAAAGAGAAGATATAAATCACGCACCAGCCAAAAAAAATGAGAAAAGAGGTTAAAAAAGAAAATAAATGAATAAAACAAAAAAAAATCCAAAAAAGAGGAAGCAGCAGCAGCAAGAGGAGAAGAAGGGGGACACGTGGCTGAGGAAAAAAAAAAGGAAAAAAAAAAGAAAAA
Source organism: Palaemon carinicauda (assembly GCF_036898095.1). Lineage (NCBI taxonomy): Eukaryota > Metazoa > Arthropoda > Malacostraca > Decapoda > Palaemonidae > Palaemon > Palaemon carinicauda. The sequence continues at coordinate 59,544,449 of NC_090734.1, forward strand.
AAAGAAGATATGACTTACGCACCAGCCAAAAAATTAAAAAAGAGGTTAAAAAAGAAAATAAATGAATAAAACAAAAAAAATCCCAAAAGAGAGGAAGCAGCAGCAGCAAGAGGAGAAGAAGGGGGACACGTGGCTGAGGAAGAAAAAAAAGAAAAAAAAGAAAAAAAAAGAGAAGATATAAATAACGCACCAGCCAAAAAATTAGAAAAGAGGTTAAAAAAGAAAATGAATGAATAAAACAAAAAAAAAATCCAAAAAAGAGGAAACAGCAGCAGCAAGAGGAGAAGAAGGGGGACACTTGGCTGAGGAAGAAAAAAAGAAAAAAAAAAGAAAAAAAGAGAAGATATAAATGACGCACCAGCCAAAAAATGAGAAAAGAGGTTAAAAAAGAAAATAAATGAATAAAACAAAAAAAATCCAAAAAAGAGGAAACAGCAGCAGCAAGAGGAGAAGAAGGGGGACACGTGGTGAGGAAGAAAAAAAAGAAAAAAAAAAGAAAAAAAGAGAAGATATAAATGACGCACCAGCCAAAAAATGAGAAAAGAGGTTAAAAAAGAAAATAAATGAATAAAACAAAAAAAAATCCAAAAAAGAGGAAACAGCAGCAGCAAGAGGAGAAGAAGGGGGACACATGGCTGAGGAAGAAAAAAAAGAAAAAAAAAGATAAAAAAGAGAAGATATTACTGTCACATCAGCCAAAAAATGAGAAAAGAGGTTAAAAAAGAAAATAAATGAATAAAACAAAAAAAATACAAAAAAGAGGAAACAGCAGCAGCAAGAGGAGAAGAAGGGGGACACGTGGCTGAGGAAGAAAAAAAAGAAAAAAAAGAGAAAATATAACTGACTCACCAGCCAAAAAATGAGAAAAGAGGTTAAAAAAGAAAATAAATAAATAAAACGAAAAAAAATCCAAAAAAGAGGAAACAGCAACAGCAAGAGGAGAAGAAGGGGGACACGTGGCTGAGGAAGTAAAAAAAGAAAAAAAAGAGAAGATATAACTGACGCACCAGCCAAAAATTGAGAAATGAGGTTGAAAAAGAAAATAAATAAATAAAACAAAAAAAAATCCAAAAAAGAGAAATCAGCAGCAGCAAGAGGAGAAGAACGGGGACACGTGCCTGAGGAAAAAAAAAAAAAAAAACAGAGAAGATATGACTGATGCACCAGCCAAAAAAATGAGAGAAGAGGTTAAAAAAGAAAATAAATAAATAAAACAAAAAAAATCCAAAAAAGAGGAAGCAGCAGCAGCAAGAGGAGAAGAAGGGGGACACGTGGCTGAAGAAAAAAAAAAAAAAAAAAACAAGAAAAAAAGAGAAGATATGACTGACGCACCAGCCAAAACATGAGAAAAGAGGTTAAAAAAGAAAATAAATGAATAAAAAAAATCCAAAAAAGAGGAAGTAGCAGCAGCAAGAGGAGAAGAAGGGGGACATGTGGCTGAGGAAAAAAAAAAGAAAAAAAAAAGAAAAAAAGAGAAGATATGACTGACGCACCAGCCAAAACATGAGAAAAGAGGTTAAAAAAGAAAATAAATAAATAAAAAAAAAATCCAAAAAAGAGGAAGTAGCAGCAGCAAGAGGAGAAGAAGGGGGACACGTGGCTGAGGGAAAAAAAAAGAAAAAAAAAGAGAAGATATGACTGACGCACCAGCCAAAAAATGAGAAAAGAGGTTAAAAAAGAAAATAGATAAAAAAAAACATAAAAAAATCCAAAAAAGAGGAAGCAGCAGCAGCAAGAGGAGAAGAAGGGGGACACATGTTTGAGGAAAAAAGAAAGAAAAAAAAAAAAGGAGAAGATATGACTGAAGCACCAGACAAAAAATGAGAAAAGAGGTTAAAAAAAAAATAAATAAATAAAACAAAAAAAATCCAAAAATGAGGGAGCAGCAGCAGCAAGAGAAGAAGGGGGACACTTGGCTCAGGAAAAAAATAGAAAAAAAAAGAAAAAAAAAGAAGATATGACTGACGCACCAGCCAAAAAATTAAAAAAGAGGTTAAAAAAGAAAATAAATGAATAAAACAAAAAAAATCCCAAAAAAGAGGAAGCAGCAGCAGCAAGAGGAGAAGAAGGGGGACACGTGGCTGAGGAAGAAAAAAAAGAAAAAAAAGAAAAAAAAAGAGAAGATATAAATCACGCACCAGCCAAAAAATTAGAAAAGAGGTTAAAAAAGAAAATAAATGAATAAAACAAAAAAAAAATCCAAAAAAGAGGAAACAGCAGCAGCAAGAGGAGAAGAAGGGGGACACGTGGCTGAGGAAGAAAAAAAGAAAAAAAAAGAAAAAAAGAGAAGATATAAATGACGCACCAGCCAAAAAATGAGAAAAGAGGTTAAAAAAGAAAATAAATGAATAAAACAAAAAAAATCCAAAAAAGAGGAAACAGCAGCAGCAAGAGGAGAAGAAGGGGGACACGTGGTGAGGAAGAAAAAAAAGAAAAAAAAAAGAAAAAAAGAGAAGATATAAATGACGCACCAGCCAAAAAATTAGAAAAGAGGTTAAAAAAGAAAATAAATGAATAAAACAAAAAAAAAAATCCAAAAAAGAGGAAACAGCAGCAGCAAGAGGAGAAGAAGGGGGACACATAGCTGAGGAAGAAAAAAAAGAAAAAAAAAGATAAAAAAGAGAAGATATGACTGTCACATCAGCCAAAAAATGAGAAAAGAGGTTAAAAAAGAAAATAAATGAATAAAACAAGAAAAATACAAAAAAGAGGAAACAGCAGCAGCAAGAGGAGAAGAAGGGGGACACGTGGCTGAGGAAGAAAAAAAAGAAAAAAAAGAGAAGATATAACTGACTCACCAGCCAAAAAATGAGAAAAGAGGTTAAAAAAGAAAATAAATAAATAAAACGAAAAAAAATCCAAAAAAGAGGAAACAGCAACAGCAAGAGGAGAAGAAGGGGGACACGTGGCTGAGGAAGTAAAAAAAGAAAAAAAAAGAGAAGATATAACTGACGCACCAGCCAAAAATTGAGAAATGAGGTTGAAAAAGAAAATAAATAAATAAAACAAAAAAAAATCCAAAAAAGAGAAATCAGCAGCAGCAAGAGGAGAAGAACGGGGACACGTGCCTGAGGAAGAAAAAAAAGAAAAAAAAAGAAAAGAAAAGAGAAGATATGATTGACGCACCAGCGAAAAAATGAGAAAAGAGATTAAAAAAGAAAATCAATAAATAAAACGAAAAAAATCCAAAAAAGAGGAAGCAGCAGCAGCAAGAGGAGAAGAAAGGGGACACTTGGCTGAGGAAAAAAAAAGAAAAAAAAAGAGAAGATATGACTGACGCACCAGCCAAAAAATGAGAAAAGAGTTTAAAAAAGAAAATAAATAAATAAAAGTAAAAACATCCAAAAAGAGGAAGCAGCAGCAGCAAGAGGAGAAGAAGGGGGACACGTGGCTGAGAAAAAAAAAGAAAAAAAAAGAAAAAAAAGAGAAGATATGACTGACGCACCAGCCAAAATATGAGAAAAGTGGTTAAAAAAGAAAATAAATAAATAAAACAAAAAAAAATCCAAAAAAGAGGAAGCAGCAGCAGCAAGAGGAAAAGAAGGGGGACACGTGGCTGAGGAAAAAAAAAGAAAAAAAAAGAAAAGAAAAGAGAAGATATGATTGACGCACCAGCGAAAAAATGAGAAAAGAGATTAAAAAAGAAAATCAATAAATAAAACGAAAAAAATCCAAAAAAGAGGAAGCAGCCGCAGTAAGAGGAGAAGAAGGGGGACATGTGGCTGAGAAAAAAAAAGAAAAAAAAAGAAAAAAAAGAGAAGATATGACTGACGCACCAGCAAAAATATGAGAAAAGTGGTTGAAAAAGAAAATAAATAAATAAAACAAAAAAAAAATCGAAAAAAGAGGAAGCAGCAGTAGCAAGAGGAGAAGAAGGGGGACACGTGGCTGAGGGAAAAAAAAAGAAAAAAAAAAGTAAAGAAAAGAGAAAATATGACTGACGCACCAGCCAAAATATGAGAAAAGTGGTTAAAAAAGAAAATAAATAAATAAAAAAAAAATCCAAAAAAGAGGAAGCAGCAGCAGCAAGAGGAAAAGAAGGGGGACACGTGGCTGAGGAAAAAAGAGAAAAAAAAGAAAAGAAAAGAGAAGATATGATTGACGCACCAGCGAACAAATGAGAAAAGAGATTAAAAAAGAAAATAAATAAATAAAACGAAAAAAATCCAAAAAAGAGGAAGCAGCAGCAGCAAGAGGAGGAGAAGGGGGACACTTGGCTGAGGAAAAAAAAAGAAAAAAAAAAGAAAAAAAAGAGAATATATGACTGACGCACCAGCAAAAAAATGAGAAAAGAGGTTAAAAAAGAAAATAAATAAATAAAACGAAAAAAAAATTTAAAAAAGAGGAAGCAGCAGTCGCAAGAGGAGAAGAAGGGGGACACGTGGCTGAGGAAAAAAAAAAAAAAAAAAGAAAAGAAAAGAGAAGATATAAATGACGCACCAGCCAAAAAATGAGAAAAGAGGTTAAAAAAGAAAATAAATGAATGAAACAAAAAAAAAATCCAAAAAAAGAGGAAACAGCAGCAGCAAGAGAAGATGAAGGGGGGACACGTGGCTGAGGAAAAAAAAAGAAAAAAAAGAAAAAAAATGAGAAGATATGCCTGACGCACCAGCCAAAAAATGAGAAAAGAGGTTAAAAAAGAAAATAAATAAATAAAACAAAACAAATCCAAAAAAGAGGAAGCAGCAGCAGCAAGAGGAGAAGAAGGGGGACACGTGGCTGAGGAAAAAAAAAGAAAAAAAAAGAAAAGAAAAGAGAAGATATGCCTGACGCACCAGCCAAAAAATGAGAAAAGAGGTTAAAAAAGAAAATAAATGAATAAAACAAAAAAAAAATCCAAACAAGAGGAAACAGCAGCAGCAAGAGAAGATGAAGGGGGGACACGTGGCTGAGGAAAAAAAAAAAAAAAAAAAGAAAAAAAAATGAGAAGATATGCCTGACGCACCAGCCAAAAAATGAGAAAAGAGGTTAAAAAATAAAATAAATAAATAAAACAAAAAAAATCCAAAAAATAGGAAGCAGCAGTAGCAAGAGGAGAAGAAGGGGAACACGTGGCTGAGGGAAAAAAAAGAAAAAAAAGAAAAAAAGAGAAGATATAAATGACGCACCAGCCAAAAAATGAGAAAAGAGGTTAAAAAAGAAAATAAATAATTAAAACAAAAAAAATCCAAAAATGAGGGAGCAGCAGCAGCAAGAGAAGAAGGGGGACACTTGGCTGAGGAAAAAAAAAAGAAAAAAATAGAAAAAAAAGAAGATATGACTGACGCACCAGCCAAAAAATTAAAAAAAGAGGTTAAAAAAGAAAATAAATGAATAAAACAGAAAAAATCCAAAAAAAGAGGAAGCAGCAGCAGCAAGAGGAGAAGAAGGTGGACACGTGGTTGAGGAAGAAAAAAAGAAAAAAAAAGAAAAAGAAGAGAAGATATAAATCACGCACCAGCCAAAAAATGAGAAAAGAGGTTAAAAAAGAAAATAAATGAATAAAACAAAAAAAAATCCAAAAAAGAGGAAGCAGCAGCAGCAAGAGGAGAAGAAGGGGGACACGTGGCTGAGGAAAAAAAAAGAAAAAAAAAGAAAAAAAAGAAAATATGACTGACGGACCAGCCAAAAAATTAAAAAAGAGGTTAAAAAAGAAAATAAATGAATAAAACAAAAAAAATCCAAAAAAAGAGGAAGCAGCAGCAGCAAGAGGAGAAGAAGGGGGACACGTGGCTGAGAAAGAAATAAAAGAAAAAAAAAGAAAAAAAAAGAGAAGATATAAATCACGCACCAGCCAAAAAATGAGAAAAGAGGTTAAAAAAGAAAATAAATGATTAAAACAAAAAAAAATCCAAAAAAGAGGAAACAGCAGCAGCAAGAGAAGAAGGGGGACACGTGGCTGAGGAAGAAAAAAAAGAAAAAAAAAAAGAAAAATAAAGAGAAGATATAAATGACGCACCAGCCAAAAAATGAGAAAAGAGGTTAAAAAAGAAAATAAATGAATAAAACAAAAAAAAAATCCAAAAAAGAGGAAAAAGCAGCAGCAAGAGGAGAAGAAGGGGGACACATGGCTGAGGAAGAAAAAAAAAAAAGAAAAGAAAAAAAAAGAGAAGATATGACTGACACATCAGCCAAAAAATGAGAAAAGAGGTTAAAAAAGAAAATAAATGAATAAAACAGAAAAAATCCAAAAAAGAGGAAACAGCAGCAGCAAGAGGAGAAGAAGGGGGACACGTGGCCGAGGAAGAAAAAAAAGAAAAAAAGAGAAGATATAACTGACGCACCAGCCAAAAAATGAGAAAAGAGGTTAAAAAAGAAAATAAATAAATAAAACAAAAAAAATCCAAAAAAGAGGAAACAGCAACAGCAAGAGGAGAAGAAGGGGGACACGTGGCTGAGGAAGAAAAAAAAAGAAATAAAAAAGAGAAGATATAACTGACGCACCAGCCAAAAAATGAGAAAAGAGGTTGAAAATGAAAATAAATAAATAAAACAAAAAAAATCCAAAAAAGAGGAAGCAGCAGCAGCAAGAGGAGAAGAAGGGGGACACGTGGCTGAGGAAAAACAAAAAAAAAAAAAAAACAGAGAAGATATGACTGACGCAACAGCCAAAAAAATGAGAGAAAAGGTTAAAAAAGAAAATAAATAAATAAAACAAAAAAATCCAAAAAAGCAGCAGCAGCAAGAGGAGAAGAAGGGGGACACGTGGCTGAAGAAAAAAAAAAAGAAAAAACAAGAAAAAAAGAGAAGATATGACTGACGCACCAGCCAAAACATGAGAAAAGAGGTTAAAAAAGAAAATAAATGAATAAAAAAAAATCCAAAAAAGAGGAAGTAGCAGCAACAAGAGGATAAGAAGGGGGACATGTGGCTGAGGAAAAAAAAAAAGAAAAAAAAAAGAAAAAAAAGAGAAGATATGACTGACGCACAAGCCAAAATATGAGAAAAGAGGTTAAAAAAGAAAATAAATAAATAAAAAAAAAATCCAAAAAAGAGGAAGTAGCAGCAGCAAGAGAAGAAGAAGGGGGACACGTGGCTGAGGGAAAAAAAAGAAAAAAAAAGAGAAGATATGACTGACGCACCAGCCAAAAAATGAGAAAAGAGGTTAAAAAAGAAAATAAATAAACAAAACATAAAAAAATCCAAAAAAAGAGGAAGCAGCAGCAGCAAGAGGAGAAGAAGGGGGACACGTGGCTGAAGAAAAAAAAAAGAAAAAACAAGAAAAAAAGAGAAGATATGACTGACGCATCAGCCAAAACATGAGAAAAGAGGTTAAAAAAGAAAATAAATGAATAAAAAAAAATCCAAAAAAGAGGAAGTAGCAGCAGCAAGAGGAGAAGAAGGGGGACACGTGTTTGAGGAAAAAAAAAACAAAAAAAAACAAAAAAAAGAGAAGATATGACTGAAGCACCAGCCAAAAAATGAGAAAAGAGGTTAAAAAAGAAAATAAATAAATAAAACAAAAAAAAATCCAAAAAAGAGGAAGCAGCAGCAGCAAGAGGAGAAGAAGGGGGACACGTGGCTGAGGAAAAAAGAAAAGAAAAAAAAAGAGAAGATATGACTGACGCACCAGCGAAAAAATGAGAAAAGTGGTTAAAAAAGAAAATAAATAAATAAAACATAAAAAATCCAAAAAAGAGGAAGCAGCAGCAGCAAGAGGAAAGGAAGGGGGACACGTGGCTGAGGAAAAAAAAAGAAAAAAGAAGAAGAAAAATGAGAAGATATGCCTGACGCACCAGCCAAAAAATGAGAAAAGAGATTAAAAAAGAAAATAAATAAATAAAACGAAAAAAATCCAAAAAAGAGGAAGCAGCAGCAGCAAGAGGAGAAGAAGGGGGACACGTGGCTGAGGAAAAAAAAAGAAAAAAAAAAGAGAAGATATGACTGACGCACCAGCCAAAAAAATGAGAAAAGAGGTTAAAAAAGAAAATAAATAAACAAAAGTAAAAACATCCAAAAAGAGGAAGCAGCAGCAGCAAGAGGAGAAGAAGGGGGACACGTGGCTGAGAAAAAAAAAAGAAAAAAAAAAAAAAAGAGAAGATATGACTGACGCACCAGCCAAATTATGAGAAAAGTGGTTAAAAAAGAAAATAAATAAATAAAACAAAAAAAAATCCAAAAAAGAGGAAGCAGCAGCAGCAAGAGGAAAAGAAGGGGGACACGTGGCTGAGGAAAAAAAAAGAAAAAAAAAGAAAAAAAAAGAAAAGATATGATTGACGCACCAGCGAAAAAATGAGAAAAGAGATTAAAAAAGAAAATAAATAAATAAAACGAAAAAAATCCAAAAAAGAGGAAGCAGCCGCAGCAAGAGGAGAAGAAGGGGGACACGTGGCTGAGAAAAAAAAAGAAAAAAAAAGAAAAAAAGAGAAGATATGACTGACGTTAGCAAAAATATGAGAAAAGTGGTTAAAAAAGAAAATAAATAAATAAAACAAAAAAAAATCGAAAAAAGAGGAAGCAGCAGTAGCAAGAGGAGAAGAAGGGGGACACGTGGCTGAGGAAAAAAAAGAAAAAAAAAGAGAAGATATGACTGACGCACCAGCAAAAAAATGAGAAAAGAGGTTAAAAAAGAAAATAAATAAATAAAACAAAACAAATCCAAAAAAGAGGAAGCAGCAGCAAGAGGAGGAGAAGGGGGACACGTGGCTGAGGAAAAAAAAAAAGAAAAAAAAAAGAAAAGAAAAGAGAAGATATGCCTGACGCACCAGCCAAAAAATGAGAAAAGAGGTTAAAAAAGAAAATAAATGAATAAAACAAAAAAAAAAATCAAAAAAAGAGGAAACAGCAGCAGCAAGAGAAGATGAAGGGGGGACACGTGGCTGAGGAAAAAAAAGAAAAAAAAAGAAAAAAAAGAGAAGATATGACTGACGCACCAGCCAAAATATGAGAAAAGTGGTTAAAAAAGAAAATAAATAAATAAAAAAAAAATCCAAAAAAGAGGAAGCAGCAGCAGCAAGAGGAAAAGAAGGGGGACACGTGGCTGAGGAAAAAAAAAGAAAAAAAAAGAAAAGAAAAGAGAAGATATGATTGACGCACCAGCGAACAAATGAGAAAAGAGATTAAAAAAGAAAATAAATAAATAAAACGAAAAAAAAATTGAAAACAGAGGAAGCAGCAGTCGCAAGAGGAGAAGAAGGGGGACACGTAGCTGAGGAAAAAAAAAAATGAAAAAAAAGAAAAGAGAAGATATAAATGACGCACCAGCCAAAAAATGAGAAAAGAGGTTAAAAAAGAAAATAAATGAATGAAACAAAAAAAAAATCCAAAAAAAGAGGAAACAGCAGCAACAAGAGAAGATGAAGGGGGGACACGTGGCTGAGGAAAAAAAAAGAAAAAAAAGAAAAAAAATGAGAAGATATGCCTGACGCACCAGCCAAAAAATGAGAAAAGAGGTTAAAAAAGAAAATAAATAAATAAAACAAAAAAAATCCAAAAAAGAGGAAGCAGCAGCAGCAAGAGGAGAAGAAGGGGGACACGTGGCTGAGGAAAAAAAAAAGAAAAAAAAAAGAAAAGAAAAGAGAAGATATGCCTGACGCACCAGCCAAAAAATGAGAAAAGAGGTTAAAAAAGAAAATAAATGAATAAAACAAAAAAAAAATCCAAAAAAGAGGAAACAGCAGCAGCAAGAGAAGATGAAGGGGGGACACGTGGCTGAGGAAAAAAAAAAAAAAAAAAGAAAAAAAAGAAAATATGACTGACGGATCAGCCAAAAATTAAAAAAGAGGTTAAAAAAGAAAATAAATGAATAAAACAAAAAAAATCCAAAAAAAGAGGAAGCAGCAGAAGCAAGAGGAGAAGAAGGGGGACACGTGGCTGAGGAAAAAAAAAAGAAAAAAAAAAGAAAAAAAAGAAAATATGACTGACGGACCAGCCAAAAAATTAAAAAAAGAGGTTAAAAAAGAAAATAAATGAATAAAACAAAAAAAATCCAAAAAAAGAGGAAGCAGCAGCAGCAAGAGGAGAAGAAGGGGGACACGTGGTTGAGGAAGAAAAAAAAGAAAAAAAAAGAAAAAAAAGAGAAGATATAAATCACGCACCAGCCAAAAAATGAGAAAAGAGGTTAAAAAAGAAAATAAATGAATAAAACAAAAAAAAATCCAAAAAAGAGGAAGCAGCAGCAGCAAGAGGAGAAGAAGGGGGACACGTGGCTGAGGAAAAAAAAAAGAAAAAAAAAAGAAAAAAAAGAAAATATGACTGACGGACCAGCCAAAAAATTAAAAAAAGAGGTTAAAAAAGAAAATAAATGAATAAAACAAAAAAAATCCAAAAAAAGAGGAAGCAGCAGCAGCAAGAGGAGAAGAAGGGGGACACGTGGCTGAGGAAGAAAAAAAAGAAAAAAAAGAGAAGATATAACTGACGCACCAGCCAAAAAATGAGAAAAGAGATTAAAAAAGAAAATAAATAAATAAAACAAAAAAAAAATCCAAAAAAGAGGAAACAGCAACAGCAAGAGGAGAAGAAGGGGGACACGTGGCTGAGGAAGAAAAAAAAGAAAAAAAAGAAAAAAAAGAGAAGATATAAATCACGCTCCAGCCAAAAAAATGAGAAAAGAGGTTAAAAAAGAAAATAAATGAATAAAACAAAAAAAAATCCAAAAAAGAGGAAACAGCAGCAGCAAGAGGAGAAGAAGGGGGACACGTGGCTGAGAAAGAAAAAAAAGAAAAAAAAAAGAAAAATAAAGAGAAGATATAAATGACGCACCAGCCAAAAAATGAAAAAAAAGGTTAAAAAAGAAAATAAATGAATAAAACAAAAAAAAAATCCAAAAAAGAGGAAACAGCAGCAGCAAGAGGAGAAGAAGGGGGACACGTGGCTGAGGAAGAAAAAAAAGAAAAAAAAGAGAAGATATAACTGACGCACCAGCCAAAAAATGAGAAAAGAGGTTAAAAAAGAAAATAAATAAATAAAACAAAAAAAAAATCCAAAAAAGAGGAAACAGCAACAGCAAGAGGAGAAGAAGGGGGACACGTGGCTGAGGAAGAAAAAAAAGAAAAAAAAAAGAGAAGATATAACTGACGCACCAGCCAAAAAATGAGAAAAGAGGTTGAAAAAGAAAATAAATAAATAAAACAAAAAAAAAAAATCCAAAAAGAGGAAGCAGCAGCAGCAAGAGGAGAAGAAGGGGGGGGGGGGGGAACACGTGGCTGAGGAAAAAAAAAAAAAAAAAAACAGAGAAGATATGACTGACGCACCAGCCAAAAAAATGAGAGAAGAGGTTAAAAAAGAAAATAAATAAATAAAACAAAAAAATCCAAAAAAGCAGCAGCAGCAAGAGGAGGAGAAGGGGGACACGTGGCTGAGGAAGAAAAAAAAGAAAAAAAAAAGAGAAGATATAACTGACGCACCAGCCAAAAAATGAGAAAAGAGGTTAAAAAAGAAAATAAATAAATAAACCAAAAAATATCCAAAAAAAGAGGAAGCAGCAGCAGCAAGAGGAGAAGAAGGGGGACATGTGGCTGAGGAAAAAAAAAAGAAAAAAAAAGAAAAAAAAAGAGAAGATATGACTGACGCACCAGCCAAAATATGAGAAAAGAGGTTAAAAAAGAAAATAAATAAATAAAAAAAAAATCCAAAAAAGAGGAATTAGCAGCAGCAAGAGGAGAAGAAGGGGGACACGTGGCTGAGGGAAAAAAAAAGAAAAAAAAGAGAAGATATGACTGACGCACCAGCCAAAAAATGAGAAAAGAGGTTAAAAAAGAAAATAAATAAACAAAACAAAAAAAATCCAAAAAAGAGGAAGCAGCAGCAGCAAGAAGAGAAGAAGGGGGACACGTGGCTGAAGAAAAAAAAAAGAAAAAAAAAGAAAAAAATAGAAGATATGACTGAAGCACCAGCCAAAACATGAGAAGAGGTTAAAAAAGAAAATAAATGAATAAAAAAAAATCCAAAAAAGAGGAAGTAGCAGCAGCAAGAGGAGAAGAAGGGGGACACGTGGTGAGGAAAAAAAAAGAAAAAAAAAACAAAAAAAAGAGAAGATGTGACTAAAGCACCAGCCAAAAAATGAGAAAAGAGGTTAAAAAAGAAAATAAATAAATAAAACAAAAAAAATCCAAAAAAGAGGAAGCAGCAGCAGCAAGAGGAGAAGAAGGGGGACATATGGCTGAGGAAAAAAGAAAAGAAAAAAAAAAGAGAAGATATGACTGACGCCCCAGCGAAAAAATGAGAAAAGTGGTTAAAAAAGAAAATAAATAAATAAAACATAAAAAATCCAAAAAAGAGGAAGCAGCAGCAGCAAGAGGAAAGGAAGGGGGACACGTGGCTGAGGAAAAAAAAAGAAAAAAAAAGAAAAAAAATGAGAAGATATGCCTGATGCACCAGCCAAAAAATGGGAAAAGAGATTAAAAAAGAAAATAAATAAATAAAACGAAAAAAATCCAAAAAAGAGGAAGCAGCAGCAGCAAGAGGAGAAGAAGGGGGACACGTGGCTGAGGAAAAAAAAAAAAAAAGAGAAGATATGACTGACGCACCAGCCAAAAAATGAGAAAAGAGGTTAAAAAAGAAAATATATAAATAAAAGTAAAAAAATCCAAAAAGAGGAAGCAGCAGCAGCAAGAGGAGAAGAAGGGGGACACGTGGCTGAGAAAAAAAAAAGAAAAAAAAGAAAAAAAGAGAAGATATGACTGACGCACCAGCCAAAATATGAGAAAATTGGTTAAAAAAGAAAATAAATAAATAAAACAAAAAAAATCCAAAAAAGAGGAAGCAGCAGCAGCAAGAGGAGAAGAAGGGGGACACGTGGCTGAGAAAAAAAAAAGAAAAAAAAAGAAAAAAAGAGAAGATATGACTGACGCACCAGCCAAAATATGAGAAAATTGGTTAAAAAAGAAAATAAATAAATAAAACAAAAAAAATCCAAAAAAGAGGAAGCAGCAGCAGCAAGAGGAAAAGAAGGGGGACACTTGGCTGAGGAAAAAAAAGAAAAAAACAGAAAAAAGAGAAGATATGACTGACGCAGCAGCCAAAAAATTTGAAAAGAGATTAAAAAAGAAAATAAATAAATAAAACAAAAAAAATCCAAAAAAGAGGAAGCAGCAGCAGCAAGAGGAAAAGAAGGGGGACACTTGGCTGAGGAAAAAAAAGAAAAAAACAGAAAAAAGAGAAGATATGACTGACGCAGCAGCCAAAAAATGAGAAAAGAGGTTAAAAAAGAAAATAAATGAATAAAACAAAAAAAAATCCAAAAAAGAGGAAACATCAGCAGCAAGAGAAGATGAAGGGGGGACACGTGGGTGAGGAAAAAAAAGAAAAAAAAAGAAAAAAAAGAGAAGATATAACTGACGCACCAGCCAAAATATGAGAAAAGAGGTTAAAAAAGTTAGTAAATAAATAAAACAAAAAATAAATCCAAAAAAAGAGGAAGCAGCAGCAGCAAGAGGAGAAGAAGGGGGACACGTGGCTGAGGAAAAAAAAAGAAAAAAAAGAAAAAAAAGAGAAGATATGACTGACGCACCAGCCAAAAAATTAGAAAAGAGGTTAAAAAAGAAAATAAATAAATAAAACAAAAAAAAAATCCAAAAAAAAGGAAGCAGCAGCAGCAAGAGGAGAAGAAGGGGGACACGTGGCTGAGGAAAAAAAAAAGAAAAAAAAAGAGAAGATATGACTGACGCACTAGCGAAAAAATGAGAAAAGAGGTTAAAAAAGAAAATAAATAAATAAAAGAAAAAAAATCCAAAAAAGAGGAAGCAGCAGCAGCAAGAGGAGAAGAAGGGGGACACTTGGCTGAGGAAAAAAAAGAAAAAAATAGAAAAAAAGAGAAGATATGACTGACGCACCAGCCAAAAAATGAGAAAAGAGGTTAAAAAAAGAAAATAAATATATGAAACAAAAAAAATCCAACAAAGAGGAAGCAGCAGCAGCAAGAGGAGAAGACGGGGGACACGTGGCTGAGGAAAAAAAAAGAAAAAAAAGAAAAAAAAGAAGATATGCCTGACGCACCAGCCAAAAAATTAAAAACGAGGTTAAAAAAGAAAATAAATGAATAAAACAAAAAAAATCCAAAAAAAGAGGAAGCAGCAGCAGCAAGAGGAGAAGAAGGGGGACACTTGGCTGAGGAAAAAAAAGAAAAAAAAGAAAAAAAAGAGAAGATATGACTGACGCACCAGCCAAACAATGAGAAAAGAGGTTAAAAAAGAAAGTAAATAAATAAAACAAAAAAAAATCCAAAAATGAGGAAGCAGCAGCAGCAAGAGGAGAAGAAGGGGGACACGTGCCTGAGGAAAAAAAAAAAAAAAAAAAGAGAAGATATGACTGACGCACTAGCGAAAAAATGAGAAAAGAGGTTAAAAAAGAAAATAAATAAATAAAAGAAAAAAAATCCAAAAAAGAGGAAGCAGCAGCAGCAAGAGGAGAAGAAGGGGGACACTTGGCTGAGGAAAAAAAAGAAAAAAATAGAAAAAAAGAGAAGATATGACTGACGCAGCAGCCAAAAAATGAGAAAAGAGGTTAAAAAAAGAAAATAAATATATGAAACAAAAAAAATCCAACAAAGAGGAAGCAGCAGCAGCAAGAGGAGAAGACGGGGGACACGTGGCTGAGGAAAAAAAAAGAAAAAAAAGAAAAAAAAGAAGATATGCCTGACGCACCAGCCAAAAAATTAAAAACGAGGTTAAAAAAGAAAATAAATGAATAAAACAAAAAAAATCCAAAAAAAGAGGAAGCAGCAGCAGCAAGAGGAGAAGAAGGGGGACACGTGGCTGAGGAAGAAAAAAAAGAAAAAAAAAGAATAAAAAGAGAAGATATAAATGACGCACCAGCCAAAAAATGAGAAAAGAGGTTAAAAAAGAAAATAAATGAATAAAACAAAAAAAAATCCAAAAAAGAGGAAACAGCAGCAGCAAGAGGAGAAGAAGGGGGACACGTGGCTGAGGAAGAAAAAAAGAAAAAAAAAAAAAAAAAAGAGAAGATATAAATGACACACCAGCCAAAAAATGAGAAAAGAGGTTAAAAAAGAAAATAAATGAATAAAAAAAAATCCAAAAAAGAGGAAACAGCAGCAGCAAGAGGAGAAGAAGGGGGACATGTGGCTGAGGAAGAAAAAAAAGAAAAAAAAAGAAGATATAAATGACGCACCAGCCAAAAAATGAGAAAAGAGGTTAAAAAAGAAAATAAATGAATAAAACAAAAAAAAATCCAAAAAAGAGGAAACAGCAGCAGCAAGAGGAGAAGAAGGGGGACACGTGGCTGAGGAAGAAAAAAAAGAAAAAAAAAGAAAAAAAGAGAAGATATAAATGACGCACCAGCCAAAAAATGAGAAAAGAGGTTAAAAAAGAAAATAAATGAATAAAACAAAAACAAAAATCCAAAAAAGAGGAAACAGCAGCAGCAAGAGGAGAAGAAGGGGGACACGTGGCTGAGGAAGAAAAAAAAGAAAAAAAAGAAAAAAAGAGAAGATATGACTGACACATCAGCCAAAAAATAAATGAATAAAAAAAATCCAAAAAAGAGGAAGTAGCAGCAGCAAGAGGAGAAGAAGGGGGACACGTGGCTGAGGAAAAAAAGAAGAAAAAACACAAAAAAAAGAGAAGATATGACTGAAGCACCAGCCAAAAAATGAGAAAAGAGGTTAAAAAAGAAAATAAATAAATAAAACAAAAAAAAATTCAAAAAAAGAGGAAGCAGCAGCAGCAAGAGGAGAAAAAGGGGGACACGTGGCTGAGGAAAAAAGAAAAGAAAAAAAAAGAGAAGATATGACTGACGCACCAGCGAAAAAATGAGAAAAGTGGTTAAAAAAGAGAATAAATAAATAAAACATAAAAAATCCAAAAAAGAGGAAGCAGCAGCAGCAAGAGGAAAGGAAGGGGGACACGTGGCTGAGGAAAAAAAAAGAAAAAAAAAGAAAAAAAATGAGAAGATATGCCTGACGCACCAGCCAAAAAATGAGAAAAGAGATTAAAAAAGAAAATAAATAAATAAAACGAAAAAAATCCAAAAAAGAGGAAGCAGCAGCAGCAAGAGGAGAAGAAGGGGGACACGTGGCTGAGGAAAAAAAAGAAAAAAAAAGAGAAGATATGAGTGACGCACCAACCAAAAAATGAGAAAAGAGGTTAAAAAAGAAAATAAAAAAATAAAAGTAAAAAAATCCAAAAAGAGGAAGCAGCCGCAGCAAGAGGAGAAGAAGGGGGACACGTGGCTGAGAAAAAAAAAAAAAAAAAAGAAAAAAAAGAGAAGATATGACTGACGCACCAGCCAAAATATGAGAAAAAAGGTTAAAAAAGAAAATAAATAAATAAAACAAAAAAAAAATCCAAAAAAGAGGAAGCAGCAGCAGCAAGAGGAAAAGAAGGGGGACACTTGGCTGAGGAAAAAAAAAGAAGAAAAAAAGAAAAAAAAAGAGAATATATGACTGACGCACCAGCCAAAAAATGAGAAAAGAGGTTAAAAAAGAAAATAAATAAATAAAACAAAAAAATCCAAAAATGAGGGAGCAGCAGCAGCAAGAGAAGAAGGGGGACACTTGGCTGAGGAAAAAAAAAGAAAAAAAGAAAAAAAGAGAAGATATGACTGACGCACCAGCCAAAAAATGAGAAAAGAGGTTAAAAAAGAAAATAAATAAATAAAACAGAAAAAATCCAAAAAATAGGAAGCAGCAGCAGCAAGAGGAGAAGAAGGGGGACGCGTGGCTGAGGAAAAAAAATAAAAAAAAAAGAAAAAAAAGAGAAGATATAAATGACGCACCAGCCAAAAAATGAGAAAAGAGGTTAAAAAAGAAAATAAATAAATAAAACAAAAATATCCTAAAAAGAGGAAGCAGCAGCAGCAAGAGGAGAAGAAGGGGGACACGTGGCTGAGGAAAAAAAAGAAAAAAAAAAGAGAAGATATGACTGACCCACCAGCCAAAAAAGGAGAAAAGAGGTTAAAAAAGAAAATAAATAAATAAAACAGAAAAAAATCCAAAAAAGAGGAAGCAGCAGCAGCAAGAGGAGAAGAAGGGGGACACGTGGCGGAGGAAAAAAAAGAAAAAAAAAAAGAAAAAAAAGAGAAGATATGCCTGACGCACCAGCCAAAAAATGAGAAAAGAGGTTAAAAAAGAAAATAAATGAATAAAACAAAAAAAAAAAATCCAAAAAAGAGGAAACAGCAGCAGCAAGAGAAGATGAAGGGGGGACACGTGGCTGAGGAGAAAAAAAGAAAAAAAAAAGAAAAAAATGAGAAGATATGCCTGACGCACCAGCCAAAAATGAGAAAAGAGGTTAAAAAAGAAAAAAAATAAATAAAACAAAAAAAATCCAAAAAATAGGAAGCAGCAGCAGCAAGAGGAGAAGAAGGGGGATGCGTGGCTGAGGAAAAAAAAAAGAAAAAAAAAGAAAAAAAAAGAGAAGATATAAATGACACACCAGCCAAAAAATGAGAAAAGAGGTTAAAAAAGAAAATAAATAAATAAAACAAAAAAATCCAAAAATGAGGGAGCAGCAGCAGCAAGAGAAGAAGGGGGGACACTTGGCTGAGGAAAAAAAAGAAAAAAAGAAAAAAAGAGAAGATATGACTGACGCACCAGCCAAAAAATGAGAAAAGAGGTTAAAAAAGAAAATAAATAAATAAAACAGAAAAAATCCAAAAAATAGGAAGCAGCAGCAGCAAGAGGAGAAGAAGGGGGACGCGTGGCTGAGGAAAAAAAAGAAAAAAAAAAAGAAAAAAAAGAGAAGATATAAATGACGCACCAGCCAAAAAATGAGAAAAGAGGTTAAAAAAGAAAATAAATAAATAAAACAAAAAAATCCTAAAAAGAGGAAGCAGCAGCAGCAAGAGGAGAAGAAGGGGGACACGTGGCTGAGGAAAAAAAAAGAAAAAAAAAGAGAAGATATGACTGACCCACCAGCCAAAAAATGAGAAAAGAGGTTAAAAAAGAAAATAAATAAATAAAACAGAAAAAAATCCAAAAAAGAGGAAGCAGCAGCAGCAAGAGGAGAAGAAGGGGGACACGTGGCGGAGGAAAAAAAAGAAAAAAAAAGAAAAAAAAGAGAAGATATGACTGACGCACAATCGAAAAAATGAGAAAAGAGGTTAAAAAAGAAAATAAATAAATAAAAAAAAAATCCAAAAAAAGAGGAGGCAGCAGCAGCAAGATGAGAAGAAGGGGGACACGTGGCTGAGGAAAAGAAGGAAAGAAAAACAAAACAAAAAAAATAAGAGAAGATATGACTGACGCAGCAGCCAAAAAATGAGAAAAGTGGTTAAAAAAGAAAATACATAAATAAAACGAAAAAAATCCAAAAAAGAGGAAGCAGCAGCAGCAAGAGGAGAAGAAGGGGGACACCTGACTGAGGAAAAAAAAGAAAAAGAAAGAAAAAAAAGAGAAGATATGACTGACGCACCAGCCAAAATATGAGAAAAGATGTTAAAAAAGAAAATAAGTAAATAAAATAGAAAAAAATCCAAAAAAGAGGAAGCAGCAGCAGCAAGAGGAGAAGAAGGGGGACACGTGGCTGAGGAAAAAAAAAAGAAAAAAAAAAGAAAAAAAAGAGAAGATATGACTGACGCACAAGTGAAAAAATGAGAAAAGAGGTTAAAAAAGAAAATAAATAAATAAAACAGAAAAAAATCCAAAAAAAAGAGGAAGCAGCAGCAGCAAGATGAGAAGAAGGGGGACACGTGGCTGAGGAAAAGAAGAAAAGAACACCAAAACAAAAAAAAATAAGAGAAGATATGACTGACGCAGCAGCCAAAAAATGAGAAAAGAGGTTAAAAAAGAAAATAAATAAATAAAACAAAAAAAATCCAAAAATGAGGGAGCAGCAGCAGCAAGAAAAGAAGGGGGACTCGTGGCTGAGGAAAAAAAAAAGAAAAAAAGGAAAAAAAAAGAGAAGATATAAATGACGCACCAGCCAAAAAATGAGAAAAGATGTTAAAAAAGAAAATAAATAAATAAAACAAAAAAATCCAAAAAAGAGGAAGCAGCAGCAGCAAGAGGAGAAGAAGGGGGACACGTGGCTGAGGAAAAAAAAGAAAAAAACAGAAAAAAGAGAAGATATGACTGACGCAGCAGCCAAAAAATTTGAAAAGAGATTAAAAAAGAAAATAAATAAATAAAACGAAAAAAATCCAAAAAAGAGGAAGCAGCAGCAGCAAGGGGAGAAGAAGGGGGACACGTGGCTGAGGAAAAAAAAAGAAAAAAAAAAGAAAAGAAAAAAGAAGATATGCCTGATGCACCAGCCAAAAAATGAGAAAAGAGGTTAAAAAAGAAAATAAATGAATAAAACAAAAAAAAAATCCAAAAAAGAGGAAACAGCAGCAGCAAGAGAAGATGAAGGGGGGACACGTGGGTGAGGAAAAAAAAGAAAAAAAAAGAAAAAAAAGAGAAGATATAAATGACACACCAGCCAAAATATGAGAAAAGAGGTTAAAAAAGAAAATAAATGAATAAAAAAAAAATGCAAAAAAGAGGAAACAGCAGCAGCAAGAGGAGAAGAAGGGGGACATGTGGCTGAGGAAGAAAAAAAAGAAAAAAAAAAGAAGATATAAATGACGCACCAGCCAAAAAATGAGAAAAGAGGTTAAAAAAGAAAATAAATGAATAAAACAAAAAAAATCCAAAAAAGAGGATACAGCAGCAGCAAGAGGAGAAGAAGGGGGACACGTGGCTGAGAAAAAAATAGAAAAAAAAGAAAAAAACAGAGAAGATATGACTGACGCACCAGCCAAAATATGAGAAAAAAGTTTAAAAAAGAAAATAAATAAATAAAACAAAAAAAAATCCAAAAAAGAGGAAGCAGCAGCAGCAAGAGGAAAAGAAGGGGGACACTTGGCTGAGGAAAAAAAAAGAAGAAAAAAAGAAAAAAAAAGAGAATATATGACTGACGCACCAGCCAAAAAATGAGAAAAGAGGTTAAAAAAAGAAAATAAATATATGAAACAAAAAAAATCCAACAAAGAGGAAGCAGCAGCAGCAAGAGGAGAAGACGGGGGACACGTGGCTGAGGAAAAAAAAAGAAAAAAAAGAAAAAAAAGAAGATATGCCTGACGCACCAGCCAAAAAATTAAAAACGAGGTTAAAAAAGAAAATAAATGAATAAAACAAAAAAAATCCAAAAAAAGAGGAAGCAGCAGCAGCAAGAGGAGAAGAAGGGGGACACGTGGCTGAGGAAGAAAAAAAAGAAAAAAAAAGAATAAAAAGAGAAGATATAAATGACGCACCAGCCAAAAAATGAGAAAAGAGGTTAAAAAAGAAAATAAATGAATAAAACAAAAAAAAATCCAAAAAAGAGGAAACAGCAGCAGCAAGAGGAGAAGAAGGGGGACACGTGGCTGAGGAAGAAAAAAAGAAAAAAAAAAAAAAAAAAGAGAAGATATAAATGACACACCAGCCAAAAAATGAGAAAAGAGGTTAAAAAAGAAAATAAATGAATAAAAAAAAATCCAAAAAAGAGGAAACAGCAGCAGCAAGAGGAGAAGAAGGGGGACATGTGGCTGAGGAAGAAAAAAAAGAAAAAAAAGAAGATATAAATGACGCACCAGCCAAAAAATGAGAAAAGAGGTTAAAAAAGAAAATAAATGAATAAAACAAAAAAAAATCCAAAAAAGAGGAAACAGCAGCAGCAAGAGGAGAAGAAGGGGGACACGTGGCTGAGGAAGAAAAAAAAGAAAAAAAAAGAAAAAAAGAGAAGATATAAATGACGCACCAGCCAAAAAATGAGAAAAGAGGTTAAAAAAGAAAATAAATGAATAAAACAAAAACAAAAATCCAAAAAAGAGGAAACAGCAGCAGCAAGAGGAGAAGAAGGGGGACACGTGGCTGAGGAAGAAAAAAAAGAAAAAAAAAGAAAAAAAAGAGAAGATATGACTGACACATCAGCCAAAAAATAAATGAATAAAAAAAATCCAAAAAAGAGGAAGTAGCAGCAGCAAGAGGAGAAGAAGGGGGACACGTGGCTGAGGAAAAAAAGAAGAAAAAACACAAAAAAAAGAGAAGATATGACTGAAGCACCAGCCAAAAAATGAGAAAAGAGGTTAAAAAAGAAAATAAATAAATAAAACAAAAAAAAATTCAAAAAAAGAGGAAGCAGCAGCAGCAAGAGGAGAAAAAGGGGGACACGTGGCTGAGGAAAAAAGAAAAGAAAAAAAAAGAGAAGATATGACTGACGCACCAGCGAAAAAATGAGAAAAGTGGTTAAAAAGAAAATAAATGAATAAAACATAAAAAATCCAAAAAAGAGGAAGCAGCAGCAGCAAGAGGAAAGGAAGGGGGACACGTGGCTGAGGAAAAAAAAAGAAAAAAAAAGAAAAAAAATGAGAAGATATGCCTGACGCACCAGCCAAAAAATGAGAAAAGAGATTAAAAAAGAAAATAAATAAATAAAACGAAAAAAATCCAAAAAAGAGGAAGCAGCAGCAGCAAGAGGAGAAGAAGGGGGACACGTGGCTGAGGAAAAAAAAGAAAAAAAAAGAGAAGATATGAGTGACGCACCAACCAAAAAATGAGAAAAGAGGTTAAAAAAGAAAATAAAAAAATAAAAGTAAAAAAATCCAAAAAGAGGAAGCAGCAGCAGCAAGAGGAGAAGAAGGGGGACACGTGGCTGAGAAAAAAAAAGAAAAAAAATAAAAAAAAGAGAAGATATGACTGACGCACCAGCCAAAATATGAGAAAAAAGGTTAAAAAAGAAAATAAATAAATAAAACAAATAAAAATCCAAAAAAGAGGAAGCAGCAGCAGCAAGAGGAAAAGAAGGGGGACACTTGGCTGAGGAAAAAAAAAGAAGAAAAAAAGAAAAAAAAAGAGAATATATGACTGACGCACAAGCCAAAAAATGAGAAAAGAGGTTAAAAAAGAAAATAAATAAATAAAACAAAAAAATCCAAAAATGAGGGAGCAGCAGCAGCAAGAGAAGAAGGGGGACACTTGGCTGAGGAAAAAAAAAGAAAAAAAGAAAAAAAGAGAAGATATGACTGACGCACCAGCCAAAAAATGAGAAAAGAGGTTAAAAAAGAAAATAAATAAATAAAACAGAAAAAATCCAAAAAATAGGAAGCAGCAGCAGCAAGAGGAGAAGAAGGGGGACGCGTGGCTGAGGAAAAAAAATAAAAAAAAAAGAAAAAAAAGAGAAGATATAAATGACGCACCAGCCAAAAAATGAGAAAAGAGGTTAAAAAAGAAAATAAATAAATAAAACAAAAAAAATCCTAAAAAGAGGAAGCAGCAGCAGCAAGAGGAGAAGAAGGGGGACACGTGGCTGAGGAAAAAAAAAGAAAAAAAAAAGAGAAGATATGACTGACCCACCAGCCAAAAAAGGAGAAAAGAGGTTAAAAAAGAAAATAAATAAATAAAACAGAAAAAAATCCAAAAAAGAGGAAGCAGCAGCAGCAAGAGGAGAAGAAGGGGGACACGTGGCGGAGGAAAAAAAAGAAAAAAAAAAGAAAAAAAAGAGAAGATATGCCTGACGCACCAGCCAAAAAATGAGAAAAGAGGTTAAAAAAGAAAATAAATGAATAAAACAAAAAAAAAATCCAAAAAAGAGGAAACAGCAGCAGCAAGAGAAGATGAAGGGGGGACACGTGGCTGAGGAGAAAAAAAGAAAAAAAAAAGAAAAAAATGAGAAGATATGCCTGACGCACCAGACAAAAATGAGAAAAGAGGTTAAAAAAGAAAAAAAATAAATAAAACAAAAAAAATCCAAAAAATAGGAAGCAGCAGCAGCAAGAGGAGAAGAAGGGGGATGCGTGGCTGAGGAAAAAAAAAAGAAAAAAAAGAAAAAAAAAGAGAAGATATAAATGACACACCAGCCAAAAAATGAGAAAAGAGGTTAAAAAAGAAAATAAATAAATAAAACAAAAAAATCCAAAAATGAGGGAGCAGCAGCAGCAAGAGAAGAAGGGGGACACTTGGCTGAGGAAAAAAAAGAAAAAAAGAAAAAAAGAGAAGATATGACTGACGCACCAGCCAAAAAATGAGAAAAGAGGTTAAAAAAGAAAATAAATAAATAAAACAGAAAAAATCCAAAAAATAGGAAGCAGCAGCAGCAAGAGGAGAAGAAGGGGGACGCGTGGCTGAGGAAAAAAAAGAAAAAAAAAAGAAAAAAAAGAGAAGATATAAATGACGCACCAGCCAAAAAATGAGAAAAGAGGTTAAAAAAGAAAATAAATAAATAAAACAAAAAAATCCTAAAAAGAGGAAGCAGCAGCAGCAAGAGGAGAAGAAGGGGGACACGTGGCTGAGGAAAAAAAAAGAAAAAAAAGAGAAGATATGACTGACCCACCAGCCAAAAAATGAGAAAAGAGGTTAAAAAAGAAAATAAATAAATAAAACAGAAAAAAATCCAAAAAAGAGGAAGCAGCAGCAGCAAGAGGAGAAGAAGGGGGACACGTGGCGGAGGAAAAAAAAGAAAAAAAAAGAAAAAAAAGAGAAGATATGACTGACGCACAAGCGAAAAAATGAGAAAAGAGGTTAAAAAAGAAAATAAATAAATAAAAAAAAAAATCCAAAAAAAGAGGAGGCAGCAGCAGCAAGATGAGAAGAAGGGGGACACGTGGCTGAGGAAAAGAAGGAAAGAAAAACAAAACAAAAAAAATAAGAGAAGATATGACTGACGCAGCAGCCAAAAAATGAGAAAAGTGGTTAAAAAAGAAAATAAATAAATAAAACAAAAACAAATCCAAAAAAAGAGGAGGCAGCAGCAGCAAGAGGAGAAGAAGGGGGACACGTGGCTGAGGAAAAAAAAAAGTGAAGATATGATTGACGCACCAGCCAAAATATGAGAAAAGATGTTAAAAAAGAAAATACATAAATAAAACGAAAAAAATCCAAAAAAGAGGAAGCAGCAGCAGCAAGAGGAGAAGAAGGGGGACACCTGGCTGAGGAAAAAAAAGAAAAAAAAAGAAAAAAAAGAGAAGATATGACTGACGCACCAGCCAAAATATGAGAAAAGATGTTAAAAAAGAAAATAAGTAAATAAAACAGAAAAAAATCCAAAAAAGAGGAAGCAGCAGCAGCAAGAGGAGAAGAAGGGGGACACGTGGCTGAGGAAAAAAAAAAGAAAAAAAAAAGAAAAAAAAGAGAAGATATGACTGACGCACAAGTGAAAAAATGAGAAAAGAGGTTAAAAAAGAAAATAAATAAATAAAACAGAAAAAAATCCAAAAAAAAGAGGAAGCAGCAGCAGCAAGATGAGAAGAAGGGGGACACGTGGCTGAGGAAAAGAAGAAAAGAACACCAAAACAAAAAAAAATAAGAGAAGATATGACTGACGCAGCAGCCAAAAAATGAGAAAAGAGGTTAAAAAAGAAAATAAATAAATAAAACAAAAAAAATCCAAAAATGAGGGAGCAGCAGCAGCAAGAAAAGAAGGGGGACTCGTGGCTGAGGAAAAAAAAAGAAAAAAAGGAAAAAAAAGAGAAGATATAAATGACGCACCAGCCAAAAAATGAGAAAAGATGTTAAAAAAGAAAATAAATAAATAAAACAAAAAAATCCAAAAAAGAGGAAGCAGCAGCAGCAAGAGGAGAAGAAGGGGGACACGTGGCTGAGGAAAAAAAAAGAAAAAAAAAGAGAAGATATGACTGACGCACCAGCCAAAAAGTGAGAAAAGAGGTTAAAAAGAAAATAAATAAATAAAACAGAAAAAAATCCAAAAAAGAGGAAGCAGCAGCAGCAAGAGGAGAAGAAGGGGGACACGTGGCTGAGGAAAAAAAAAAAGAAAAAAAAAGAAGAAAAGAGAAGATATGACTGACGCACAAGCGAAAAAATGAGAAAAGAGGTTAAAAAAGAAAATAAATAAATAAAAAAAAATCCAAAAAAAGAGGAAGCAGCAGCAGCAAGATAAGAAGAAGGGGGACACGTGGCTGAGGAAAAGAAGAAAAGAAAAACAAAACAAAAAAAATAGGAGAAGATATGACTGACGCAGCAGCCAAAAAATTAGAAAAGAGGTTAAAAAAGAAAATAAATAAAACAGAAAAAAATCCAAAAAAGAGGAAGCAGCAGCAGCAAGAGGAGAAGAAGGGGGACACGTGGCTGAGGAAAAAAAAAGAAGAAAAAAAAGAAGATATGACTGACGCACCAGCCAAAAAATTAAAAAAGAGGTTAAAAAAGAAAATAAATGAATAAAACAAAAAAAATCCGCAAAAGAGGAAGCAGCAGCAGCAAGAGGAGAAGAAGGGGGACACGTGAAAGAGAAAGAAAAAAAAGAAAAAAAAAGAAAAAAAAGAGAAGATATAAATCACGCACCAGCCAAAAAATGAGAAAAGAGGATAAAAAAGAAAATAAATAAATAAAAGTAAAAAAATCCAAAAAGAGGAAGCAGCAGCAGCAAGAGGAGAAGAAGGGGGACACGTGGCTGAGAAAAAAAAGAAAAAAAAAGAATAAAAGAGAAGATATGCCTGACGCACCAGCCAAAACATGAGAAAAGTGGTTAAAAAAGAAAATAAATAAATAAAACAAAAGAAATCCAAAAAAGAGGAAGCAGCAGCAGCAAGAGGAGAAGAAGGGGGACACTTGGCTGAGGAAAAAAAAGAAGAAAAAAAGAAAAAAAAAAGAATATATGACTGACGCACCAGCAAAAAAATGAGAAAAGAGGTTAAAAAAGAAAATAAATAAATAAAACAAAAAAAAATCGAAAAAAGAGGAAGCAGCAGTAACAAGAGGAGAAGAAGGGGGACACTTGGCTGAGGAAAAAAAAAGAAGAAAAAAAGAAAAAAAAGAGAATATATGACTGACGCACCAGCAAAAAAATGAGAAAAGAGGTTAAAAAAGAAAATAAATAAATAAAACAAAAAAAATCCAAAAAAGAGGAAGCAGCAGCAGCAAGAGGAAAAGAAGGGGGACACTTTGCTGAGGAAAAAAAAGAAAAAAACAGAAAAAAGAGAAGATATGACTGACGCAGCAGCCAAAAAATTTGAAAAGAGATTAAAAAAGAAAATAAATAAATAAAACGAAAAAAATCCAAAAAAGAGGAAGCAGCAGCAGCAAGGGGAGAAGAATGGGGACACGTGGCTGAGGAAAAAAAAAGAAAAAAAAAAGAAAAGAAAAAAGAAGATATGCCTGATGCACCAGCCAAAAAATGAGAAAAGAGGTTAAAAAAGAAAATAAATGAATAAAACAAAAAAAAAATCCAAAAAAGAGGAAACAGCAGCAGCAAGAGAAGATGAAGGGGGGACACGTGGGTGAGGAAAAAAAAGAAAAAAAAAGAAAAAAAAGAGAAGATATAAATGACACACCAGCCAAAATATGAGAAAAGAGGTTAAAAAAGAAAATAAATGAATAAAAAAAAAATCCAAAAAAGAGGAAACAGCAGCAGCAAGAGGAGAAGAAGGGGGACATGTGGCTGAGGAAGAAAAAAAAGAAAAAAAAAAACAAGATATAAATGACGCACCAGCCAAAAAATGAGAAAAGAGGTTAAAAAAGAAAATAAATGAATAAAACAAAAAAAATCCAAAAAAGAGGATACAGCAGCAGCAAGAGGAGAAGAAGGGGGACACGTGGCTGAGGAAGAAAAAAAAGAAAAAAAAAGAAAAAAAGAGAAGATATAAATGACGCACCAGTCAAAAAATGAGAAAAGAGGTTAAAAAAGAAAATAAATGAATAAAACAAAAACAAAAATCCAAAAAAGAGGAAACAGCAGCAGCAAGAGGAGAAGAAGGGGGACACGTGGCTGAGGAAGAAAAAAAAGAAAAAAAAAGAAAAAAAAGAGAAGATATGACTGACACATCAGCCAAAAAATAAATGAATAAAAAAAATCCAAAAAAGAGGAAGTAGCAGCAGCAAGAGGAGAAGAAGGGGGACACGTGGCTGAGGAAAAAAGAAGAAAAAAAACAAAAAAAAAGAGAAGATATGACTGAAGCACCAGCCAAAAAATGAGAAAAGAGGTTAAAAAAGAAAATAAATAAATAAAACAAAAAAAAATTCAAAAAAAGAGGAAGCAGCAGCAGCAAGAGGAGAAAAAGGGGGACACGTGGCTGAGGAAAAAAGAAAAGAAAAAAAAAAAGAGAAGATATGACTGACGCACCAGCGAAAAAATGAGAAAAGTGGTTAACAATGAAAATAAATAAATAAAACATAAAAAATCCAAAAAAGAGGAAGCAGCAGCAGCAAGAGGAAAGGAAAGGGGACACGTGGCTGAGGAAAAAAAAAAAGAAAAAAAAAGAAAAAAAATGAGAAGATATGCCTGACGCACCAGCCAAAAAATGAGAAAAGAGATTAAAAAAGAAAATAAATAAATAAAACGAAAAAAATCCAAAAAAAAGGAAGCAGCAGCAGCAAGAGGAGAAGAAGGGGGACACGTGGCTGAGGAAAAAAAAAGAAAAAAAAGAGAAGATATGACTGACGCACCAACCAAAAAATGAGAAAAGAGGTTAAAAAAGAAAATAAAAAAATAAAAGTAAAAAAATCCAAAAAGAGGAAGCAGCAGCAGCAAGAGGAGAAGAAGGGGGACACGTGGCTGAGAAAAAAAAAGAAAAAAAAGAAAAAAAAGAGAAGATATGACTGACGCACCAGCCAAAATATGAGAAAAAAGGTTAAAAAAGAAAATAAATAAATAAAACAAAAAAAAATCCAAAAAAGAGGAAGCAGCAGCAGCAAGAGGAAAAGAAGGGGGACACTTGGCTGAGGAAAAAAAAAGAAGAAAAAAAGAAAAAAAAAGAGAATATATGACTGACGCACCAGCCAAAAAATGAGAAAAGAGGTTAAAAAAGAAAATAAATAAATAAAACAAAAAAAATCCATAAAAGAGGAAGCAGCAGCAGCAAGAGGAGAAGAAGGGGGACACGTGGCTGAGGAAAAAAAAAGAAAAAAAAGAAAAGAAATGAGAAGATATGCCTGACGCACCAGCCAAAAAATTAGAAAAGAGGTTAAAAAAGAAAATAAATGAATAAAACAAAAAGAAAATCCAAAAAATAGGAAACAGCAGCAGCAAGAGAAGATGAAGGGGGGACACGTGGCTGAGGAAAAAAAAGAAAAAAAAGAAAAAAAAAGAGAAGATATGACTGACGCACCAGCCAAAAAATGAGGAAAGTGGTTAAAAAAGAAAATAAATAAATAAAACAAAAAAAAATCCAAAAAAGAGGAAGCAACAGCAGCAAGAGGAAAAGAAGGGGGACACTTGGCTGAGGAAAAAAAAAAGAAGAAAAAAAGAAAAAAAGAGAATATATGACTGACGCACCAGCCAAAAAATGAGAAAAGAGGTTAAAAAAGAAAATAAATAAATAAAACAAAAAAAATCCATAAAAGAGGAAGCAGCAGCAGCAAGAGGAGAAGAAGGGGGACACGTGGCGGAGGAAAAAAAAGAAAAAAAAAAGAAAAAAAAGAGAAGATATGCCTGACGCACCAGCCAAAAAATGAGAAAAGAGGTTAAAAAAGAAAATAAATGAATAAAACAAAAAAAAAATCCAAAAAAGAAGAAGCAGCAGCAGCAAGAGGAGAAGAAGGGGGACACGTGGATGAGGAGAAAAAAAGAAAAAAAAAAGAAAAAAAATGAGAAGATATGCCTGACGCACCAGCCAAAAATGAGAAAAGAGGTTAAAAAAGAAAAAAAATAAATAAAACAAAAAAAATCCAAAAAATAGGAAGCAGCAGCAGCAAGAGGAGAAGAAGGGGGATGCGTGGCTGAGGAAAAAAAAAAGAAAAAAAAGAAAAAAAAGAGAAGATATAAATGACACACCAGCCAAAAAATGAGAAAAGAGGTTAAAAAAGAAAATAAATAAATAAAACAAAAAAATCCAAAAATGAGGGAGCAGCAGCAGCAAGAGAAGAAGGGGGACACTTGGCTGAGGAAAAAAAAAGAAAAAAAGAAAAAAAGAGAAGATATGACTGACGCACCAGCCAAAAAATGAGAAAAGAGGTTAAAAAAGAAAATAAATAAATAAAACAGAAAAAAATCCAAAAAAGAGGAAGCAGCAGCAGCAAGAGGAGAAGAAGGGGGACACGTGGCGGAGGAAAAAAAAGAAAAAAAAAAAAGAAAAAAAAGAGAAGATATGCCTGACGCACCAGCCAAAAAATGAGAAAAGAGGTTAAAAAAGAAAATAAATGAATAAAACAAAAAAAAAATCCAAAAAAGAGGAAACAGCAGCAGCAAGAGAAGATGAAGGGGGGACACGTGACTGAGGAGAAAAAAAGAAAAAAAAAAGAAAAAAAATGAGAAGATATGCCTGACGCACCAGCCAAAAATGAGAAAAGAGGTTAAAAAAGAAAAAAAATAAATAAAACAAAAAAAATCCCAAAAATAGGAAGCAGCAGCAGCAAGAGGAGAAGAAGGGGGATGCGTGGCTGAGGAAAAAAAAAGAAAAAAAAGAAAAAAAAAGAGAAGATATAAATGACACACCAGCCAAAAAATGAGAAAAGAGGTTAAAAAAGAAAATAAATAAATAAAACAAAAAAATCCAAAAATGAGGGAGCAGCAGCAGCAAGAGAAGAAGGGGGACACTTGGCTGAGGAAAAAAAAAGAAAAAAAGAAAAAAAGAGAATATATGACTGACGCACCAGCCAAAAAATGAGAAAAGAGGTTAAAAAAGAAAATAAATAAATAAAACAGAAAAAATCCAAAAAATAGGAAGCAGCAGCAGCAAGAGGAGAAGAAGGGGGACGCGTGGCTGAGGAAAAAAAATAAAAAAAAAGAAAAAAAGAGAAGATATAAATGACGCACCAGCCAAAAAATGAGAAAAGAGGTTAAAAAAGAAAATAAATAAATAAAACAAAAAAATCCTAAAAAGAGGAAGCAGCAGCAGCAAGAGGAGAAGAAGGGGGACACGTGGCTGAGGAAAAAAAAAAAAAAAAAAGAGAAGATATGACTGACCCACCAGCCAAAAAATGAGAAAAGAGGTTAAAAAAGAAAATAAATAAATAAAACAGAAAAAAATCCAAAAAAGAGGAAGCAGCAGCAGCAAGAGGAGAAGAAGGGGGACACGTGGCGGAGGAAAAAAAAGAAAAAAAAAAAGAAAAAAAAGAGAAGATATGACTGACGCATAAGCGAAAAAATGAGAAAAGAGGTTAAAAAAGAAAATAAATAAATAAAACAAAAGAAATCCAAAAAAAGAGGAGGCAGCAGCAGCAAGATGAGAAGAAGGGGGACACGTGGCTGAGGAAAAGAAGGAAAGAAAAACAAAACAAAAAAAATAAGAGAAGATATGACTGACGCAGCAGCCAAAAAATGAGAAAAGTGGTTAAAAAAGAAAATAAATAAATAAAACAAAAACAATTCCAAAAAAAGAGGAGGCAGCAGCAGCAAGAGGAGAAGAAGGGGGACACGTGGCTGAGGAAAAAAAAAAAGTGAAGATATGATTGACGCACCAGCCAAAATATGAGAAAAGATGTTAAAAAATAAAATACATAAATAAAACGAAAAAAATCCAAAAAAGAGGAAGCAGCAGCAGCAAGAGGAGAAGAAGGGGGACACCTGGCTGAGGAAAAAAAAGAAAAAAAAAGAAAAAAAAGAGAAGATATGACTGACGCACCAGCCAAAATATGAGAAAAGATGTTAAAAAAGAAAATAAGTAAATAAAACAGAAAAAAATCCAAAAAAGAGGAAGCAGCAGCAGCAAGAGGAGAAGAAGGGGGACACGTGGCTGAGGAAAAAAAAAGAAAAAAAAAGAAAAAAAAGAGAAGATATGACTGACGCACAAGTGAAAAAATGAGAAAAGAGGTTAAAAAAGAAAATAAATAAATAAAACAGAAAAAAATCCAAAAAAAAGAGGAAGCAGCAGCAGCAAGATGAGAAGAAGGGGGACACGTGGCTGAGGAAAAGAAGAAAAGAACACCAAAACAAAAAAAAATAAGAGAAGATATGACTGACGCAGCAGCCAAAAAATGAGAAAAGAGGTTAAAAAAGAAAATAAATAAATAAAACAAAAAAAATCCAAAAATGAGGGAGCAGCAGCAGCAAGAAAAGAAGGGGGACTCGTGGCTGAGGAAAAAAAAAAGAAAAAAAGGAAAAAAAAGAGAAGATATAAATGACGCACCAGCCAAAAAATGAGAAAAGAGGTTAAAAAAGAAAATAAATAAATAAAACAAAAAAATCCTAAAAAGAGGAAGCAGCAGCAGCAAGAGGAGAAGAAGGGGGACACGTGGCTGAGGAAAAAAAAAAGAAAAAAAAAGAGAAGATATGACTGACCCACCAGCCAAAAAATGAGAAAAGAGGTTAAAAAAGAAAATAAATAAATAAAACAGAAAAAAATCCAAAAAAGAGGAAGCAGCAGCAGCAAGAGGAGAAGAAGGGGGACACGTGGCGGAGGAAAAAAAAGAAAAAAAAAAAGAAAAAAAAGAGAAGATATGACTGACGCACAAGCGAAAAAATGAGAAAAGAGGTTAAAAAAGAAAATAAATAAATAAAACAAAAGAAATCCAAAAAAAGAGGAGGCAGCAGCAGCAAGATGAGAAGAAGGGGGACACGTGGCTGAGGAAAAGAAGAAAAGAAAAACAAAACAAAAAAAATAAGAGAAGATATGACTGACGCAGCAGCCAAAAAATGAGAAAAGTGGTTAAAAAAGAAAATAAATAAATAAAACAAAAACAATTCCAAAAAAAGAGGAGGCAGCAGCAGCAAGAGGAGAAGAAGGGGGACACGTGGCTGAGGAAAAAAAAAAAAGTGAAGATATGATTGACGCACCAGCCAAAATATGAGAAAAGATGTTAAAAAAGAAAATACATAAATAAAACGAAAAAAATCCAAAAAAGAGGAAGCAGCAGCAGCAAGAGGAGAAGAAGGGGGACACGTGGCTGAGGAAAAAAAAGAAAAAAAAAGAAAAAAAAGAGAAGATATGACTGACGCACCAGCCAAAATATGAGAAAAGATGTTAAAAAAGAAAATAAGTAAATAAAACAGAAAAAAATCCAAAAAAGAGGAAGCAGCAGCAGCAAGAGGAGAAGAAGGGGGACACGTGGCTGAGGAAAAAAAAAGAAAAAAAAAGAAAAAAAAGAGAAGATATGACTGACGCACAAGTGAAAAAATATGAAAAGAGGTTAAAAAAGAAAATAAATAAATAAAACAGAAAAAAATCCAAAAAAAAGAGGAAGCAGCAGCAGCAAGATGAGAAGAAGGGGGACACGTGGCTGAGGAAAAGAAGAAAAGAACACCAAAACAAAAAAAAATAAGAGAAGATATGACTGACGCAGCAGCCAAAAAATGAGAAAAGAGGTTAAAAAAGAAAATAAATAAATAAAACAAAAAAAATCCAAAAATGAGGGAGCAGCAGCAGCAAGAAAAGAAGGGGGACTCGTGGCTGAGGAAAAAAAAAAGAAAAAAAGGAAAAAAAAGAGAAGATATAAATGACGCACCAGCCAAAAAATGAGAAAAGATGTTAAAAAAGAAAATAAATAAATAAAACAAAAAAATCCAAAAAAGAGGAAGCAGCAGCAGCAAGAGGAGAAGGGGGACACGTGGCTGAGGAAAAAAAAAAGAAAAAAAAGAGAAGATATGACTGACGCACCAGCCAAAAAATGAGAAAAAAGGTTAAAAAGAAAATAAATAAATAAAACAGAAAAAAATCCAAAAAAGAGGAAGCAGCAGCAGCAAGAGGAGAAGAAGGGGGACACGTGGCTGAGGAAAAAAAAAAAGAAAAAAAAAGAAGAAAAGAGAAAAGATGACTGACGCACAAGCGAAAAAATGAGAAAAGAGGTTAAAAAAGAAAATAAATAAATTAAAAAAAATCCAAAAAAAGAGGAAGCAGCAGCAGCAAGATTAGAAGAAGTGGGACACGTGGCTGAGGAAAAGAAGAAAAGAAAAACAAAACAAAAAAAATAAGAGAAGATATGACTGACGCAGCAGCCAAAAAATGAGAAAAGATGTTAAAAAAGAAAATAAATAAAACAGAAAAAAATCCAAAAAAGAGGAAGCAGCAGCAGCAAGAGGAGAAGAAGGGGGACACGTGGCTGAGGAAAAAAAAAGAAGAAAAAAAGAAGATATGACTGACGCACCAGCCAAAAAATTAAAAAAGAGGTTAAAAAAGAAAATAAATGAATAAAACAAAAAAAATCCACAAAAGAGGAATCAGCAGCAGCAAGAGGAGAAGAAGGGGGACACGTGAAAGAGAAAGAAAAAAAAGAAAAAAAAAGAAAAAAAAGAGAAGATATAAATCACGCACCAGCCAAAAAATGAGAAAAGAGGATAAAAAGAAAATAAATAAATAAAAGTAAAAAAATCCAAAAAGAGGAAGCAGCAGCAGCAAGAGGAGAAGAAGGGGGACACGTGGCTGAGAAAAAAAAGAAAAAAAGAATAAAAGAGAAGATATGACTGACGCACCAGCCAAAACATGAGAAAAGTGGTTAAAAAAGAAAATAAATAAATAAAACAAAAAAAATCCAAAAAAGAGGAAGCAGCAGCAGCAAGAGGAGAAGAAGGGGGACACTTGGCTGAGGAAAAAAAAGAAGAAAAAAAGAAAAAAAAAAGAATATATGACTGACGCACCAGCAAAAAAATGAGAAAAGAGGTTAAAAAAGAAAATAAATAAATAAAACAAAAAAAATCCAAAAAAGAGGAAGCAGCAGCAGCAAGAGGAAAAGAAGGGGGACACTTGGCTGAGGAAAAAAAAGAAAAAAACAGAAAAAAGAGAAGATATGACTGACGCAGCAGCCAAAAAATTTGAAAAGAGATTATAAAAGAAAATAAATAAATAAAACGAAAAAAATCCAAAAAAGAGGAAGCAGCAGAAGCAAGAGGCTGAGGAAAAAAAAAGAAAAAAAAAAGAAAAGAAAAAAGAAGATATGCCTGACGCACCAGCCAAAAAATGAGAAAAGAGGTTAAAAAAGAAAATAAATGAATAAAACAAAAAAAAAATCCAAAAAAGAGGAAACAGCAGCAGCAAGAGAAGATGAAGGGGGGACACGTGGGTGAGGAAAAAAAAGAAAAAAAAAGAAAAAAAAAAGAAGATATAACTGACGCACCAGCCAAAATATGAGAAAAGAGGTTAAAAAAGTTAGTAAATAAATAAAACAAAAAAAAAATCCAAAAAAAGAGGAAACAGCAGCAGCAAGAGGAGAAGAAGGGGGACACGTGGCTGAGGAAAAAAAAAGATAAAAAAGAAAAAAAAGAGAAGATATGACTGACGCACCAGCCAAAAAATTAGAAAAGAGGTTAAAAAAGAAAATAAATAAATAAAACAAAAAAAAAA
This sequence comes from Palaemon carinicauda, assembly GCF_036898095.1. Classification (NCBI taxonomy): domain Eukaryota; kingdom Metazoa; phylum Arthropoda; class Malacostraca; order Decapoda; family Palaemonidae; genus Palaemon; species Palaemon carinicauda. The sequence goes on from NC_090734.1 coordinate 59,578,445, forward strand.
TCCAAAAAAAAGGAAGCAGCAGCAGCAAGAGGAGAAGAAGGGGGACACGTGGCTGAGGAAAAAAAAAAGAAAAAAAAAAGAGAAGATATGACTGACGCACTAGCCAAAAAATGAGAAAAGAGGTTAAAAAAGAAAGTAAATAAATAAAACAAAAAAAAATCCAAAAAAGAGGAAGCAGCAGCAGCAAGAGGAGAAGAAGGGGGACACGTGCCTGAGGAAAAAAAAAAAAAAAAAAGAGAAGATATGACTGACGCACTAGCGAAAAAATGAGAAAAGAGGTTAAAAAAGAAATTAAATAAATAAAAGAAAAAAAAATCCAAAAAAGAGGAAGCAGCAGCAGCAAGAGGAGAAGAAGGGGGACACTTGGCTGAGGAAAAAAAAAAAAAAAAGAAAAAAAGAGAAGATATGACTGACGCAGCAGCCAAAAAATGAGAAAAGAGGTTAAAAAAGAAAATAAATATATGAAACAAAAAAAATCCAACAAAGAGGAAGCAGCAGCAGCAAGAGGAGAAGACGGGGGACACGTGGCTGAGGAAAAAAAAGGAAAAAAAAGAAAAAAAAGAAGATATGACTGACACACCAGCCAAAAAATTAAAAACGAGGTTAAAAAAGAAAAATATGAATAAAACAAAAAAAATCCAAAAAAAGAGGAAGCAGCAGCAGCAAGAGGAGAAGAAGGGGGACACGTGGCTGAGGAAGAAAAAAAAGAAAAAAAAAGAATAAAAAGAGAAGATATAAATGACGCACCAGCCAAAAAATGAAAAAGAGGTTAAAAAAGAAAAATATGAATAAAACAAAAAAAATCCAAAAAAAGAGGAAGCAGCAGCAGCAAGAGGAGAAGAAGGGGGACACGTGGCTGAGGAAGAAAAAAAGAAAAAAAAAGAATAAAAAGAGAAGATATAAATGACGCACCAGCCAAAAAATGAGAAAAGAGGTTAAAAAAGAAAATAAATGAATAAAACAAAAAAAAATCCAAAAAAGAGGAAACAGCAGCAGCAAGAGGAGAAGAAGGGGGACACGTGGCTGAGGAAGAAAAAAAGAAAAAAAAAAGAAGATATAAATGACACACCAGCCAAAAAATGAGAAAAGAGGTTAAAAAAGAAAATAAATGAATAAAAAAAAATCCAAAAAAGAGGAAACAGCAGCAGCAAGAGGAGAAGAAGGGGGACATGTGGCTGAGGAAGAAAAAAAAAAGAAAAAAAAAGAAGATATAGAGAAGATATGACTGACGCACCAGCCAAAAAATGAGAAAAGAGGTAAAAAAAGAAAATAAATGAATAAAACAAAAACAAAAATCCAAAAAAGAGGAAGTACAGCAGCAGCAAGAGGAGAAGAAGGGGGACACGTGGCTGAGGAAAAAAAAAGAAAAAAAAAGAAAAAAAAGAGAAGATATGACTGACACACCAGCCAAAAAATGAGAAAAGAGGTTAAAAAAGAAAATAAATAAATAAAACAAAAAAAATCCAAAAAAGAGGAAGCAGCAGCAGCAAGAGGAGAAGAAGGGGGACACGTGGCTGAGGAAAAAAAGAAGAAAAAAAAAAAAGAGAAGATATGACTGACGCACCAGCCAAAAAATGAGAAAAGAGGTTAAAAAAGAAAATAAATAAATAAAACAAAAAAAAATCCAAAAAAGAGGAAGCAGCAGCAGCAAGAGGAGAAAAGGGGGACACGTGGCTGAGGAAAAAAGAAAAGAAAAAAAAAAGAGAAGATATGACTGACGCACCAGCGAAAAAATGAGAAAAGAGGTTAAAAAAGAAAATAAATAAATAAAACATAAAAAATCCAAAAAAGAGGAAGCAGCAGCAGCAAGAGGAAAGGAAGGGGGACACGTGGCTGAGGAAAAAAAAAAGAAAAAAAAAGAAAAAAAATGAGAAGATATGCCTGACGCACCAGCCAAAAAATGAGAAAAGAGATTAAAAAAGAAAATAAATAAATAAAACGAAAAAAATCCAAAAAAGAGGAAGCAGCAGCAGCAAGAGGAGAAGAAGGGGGACACGTGGCTGAGGAAAAAAAAAAGAAAAAAAAAGAGAAGATATGACTGACGCACCAACCAAAAAATGAGAAAAGAGGTTAAAAAAGAAAATAAAAAAATAAAAGTAAAAAAATCCAAAAAGAGGAAGCAGCAGCAGCAAGAGGAGAAGAAGGGGGACACGTGGCTGAGAAAAAAAAAGAAAAAAAAGAAAAAAAAGAGAAGATATGACTGACACACCAGCCAAAATATGAGAAAAAAGGTTAAAAAAGAAAATAAATAAATAAAACAAAAAAAAATCCAAAAAAGAGGAAGCAGCAGCAGCAAGAGGAAAAGAAGGGGGACACGTGGCTGAGGAAAAAAAAAGAAAAAAAAAGAAAAAAAAAGAAGATATATGACTGACGCACCAGCAAAAAATGAGAAAAGAGGTTAAAAAAGAAAATAAATAAATAAAACAAAAAAAATCCAAAAAGAGGAAGCAGCAGCAGCAAGAGGAGAAGAAGGGGGACACGTGGCTGAGGAAAAAAAAAGAAAAAAAAAGAAAAAAAAGAGAAGATATGACTGACGCACCAGCCAAAAAATGAGAAAAGAGGTTAAAAAAGAAAATAAATAAATAAAACAAAAAAAATCCAAAAAATAGGAAACAGCAGCAGCAAGAGAAGAAGAAGGGGGACACGTGGCTGAGGAAAAAAAAAGAAAAAAAAGAAAAAAAAAGAGAAGATATGACTGACGCACCAGCCAAAAAATGAGAAAAGAGGTTAAAAAAGAAAATAAATAAATAAAACAAAAAAAAAATCCAAAAAAGAGGAAGCAGCAGCAGCAAGAGGAAAAGAAGGGGGACACGTGGCTGAGGAAAAAAAAAAAAAAGAAAAAAAAAAAAAAGAGAAGATATGACTGACGCACCAGCCAAAAATGACAAAAGAGGTTAAAAAAGAAAATAAATAAATAAAACAAAAAAAAAATCCAAAAAAGAGGAAGCAGCAGCAGCAAGAGGAGAAGAAGGGGGACACGTGGCTGAGGAAAAAAAAAAGAAAAAAAAAGAAAAGAAAAGAGAAGATATGACTGAAGCACCAGCCAAAAAATGAGAAAAGAGGTTAAAAAAGAAAATAAATAAATAAAACAAAAAAAATCCAAAAAGAGGAAGCAGCAGCAGCAAGAGAAGAAGAAGGGGGACACGTGGCTGAGGAAAAAAAAAGAAAAAAAAAGAAAAAAAAGAAAAGAGAAGATATGCCTGACGCACCAGCCAAAAAATGAGAAAAGAGGTTAAAAAAGAAAATAAATAAATAAAACAAAAAAAAATCCAAAAAAGAGGAAGCAGCAGCAGCAAGAGGAGAAGAAGGGGGACACGTGGCTGAGGAAAAAAAAAAAAAAAAAAGAAAAAAAAGAGAAGATATGCCTGACGCACCAGCCAAAAAATGAGAAAAGAGGTTAAAAAAGAAAATAAATGAATAAAACAAAAAAAAAATCCAAAAAAGAGGAAGCAGCAGCAGCAAGAGGAGAAGAAGGGGGACACGTGGCTGAGGAAAAAAAAGAAAAAAAAAGAAAAAAAAGAGAAGATATGCCTGACGCACCAGCCAAAAAATGAGAAAAGAGGTTAAAAAAGAAAATAAATAAATAAAACAAAAAAAATCCAAAAAATAGGAAGCAGCAGCAGCAAGAGGAAAAGAAGGGGGACACGTGGCTGAGGAAAAAAAAAAAGAAAAAAAAAGAAAAAAAGAGAATATATGACTGACGCACCAGCCAAAAATGAGAAAAGAGGTTAAAAAAGAAAATAAATAAATAAAACAAAAAAAAAATCCAAAAAAGAGGAAGCAGCAGCAGCAAGAGGAGAAGAAGGGGGACACGTGGCTGAGGAAAAAAAAAAGAAAAAAAAAGAAAAAAAAGAGAAGATATAAATGACGCACCAGCCAAAAAATGAGAAAAGAGGTTAAAAAAGAAAATAAATAAATAAAACAAAAAAAAATCCAAAAAAGAGGAAGCAGCAGCAGCAAGAGGAAGAAGAAGGGGGGACACGTGGCTGAGGAAAAAAAAAGAAAAAAAAGAAAAAAAAAGAAAAAAAATGAGAAGATATGACTGACGCACCAGCCAAAAAATGAGAAAAGAGGTTAAAAAAGAAAATAAATAAATAAAACAAAAAAAAATCCAAAAAAGAGGAAGCAGCAGCAGCAAGAGGAGAAGAAGGGGGACACGTGGCTGAGGAAAAAAAAAAAAAAAAAAAGAAAAGAAAAGAGAAGATATGCCTGACGCACCAGCCAAAAAATGAGAAAAGAGGTTAAAAAAGAAAATAAATAAATAAAACAAAAAAAAAATCCAAAAAAGAGGAAACAGCAGCAGCAAGAGAAGATGAAGGGGGGACACGTGGCTGAGGAAAAAAAAGAAAAAAAAAAGAAAAAAAAGAGAAGATATGCCTGACGCACCAGCCAAAAAATGAGAAAAGAGGTTAAAAAAGAAAATAAATAAATAAAACAAAAAAAATCCAAAAAAGAGGAAGCAGCAGCAGCAAGAGGAGAAGAAGGGGGACGTGGCTGAGGAAAAAAAAAAAGAAAAAAAAGAAAAAAAAGAGAAGATATAAATGACACACCAGCCAAAAAATGAGAAAAGAGGTTAAAAAAGAAAATAAATAAATAAAACAAAAAAATCCAAAAAAGAGGAGCAGCAGCAGCAAGAGGAAAGAAGGGGGACACTTGGCTGAGGAAAAAAAAGAAAAAAAGAAAAAAAGAGAAGATATGACTGACGCACCAGCCAAAAAATGAGAAAAGAGGTTAAAAAAGAAAATAAATAAATAAAACAGAAAAAATCCAAAAAATAGGAAGCAGCAGCAGCAAGAGGAGAAGAAGGGGGACGCGTGGCTGAGGAAAAAAAAAAAAAAAAAAGAAAAAAAAGAGAAGATATAAATGACGCACCAGCCAAAAAATGAGAAAAGAGGTTAAAAAAGAAAATAAATAAATAAAACAAAAAAATCCAAAAAGAGGAAGCAGCAGCAGCAAGAGAGAAGAAGGGGGACACGTGGCTGAGGAAAAAAAAAAGAAAAAAAAGAGAAGATATGACTGACCACCAGCCAAAAAATGAGAAAAGAGGTTAAAAAAGAAAATAAATAAATAAAACAGAAAAAAATCCAAAAAAGAGGAAGCAGCAGCAGCAAGAGGAGAAGAAGGGGGACACGTGGCTGAGGAAAAAAAAGAAAAAAAAAAGAAAAAAAAGAGAAGATATGACTGACGCACCAGCCAAAATATGAGAAAAGATGTTAAAAAAGAAAATAAATAAATAAAACAGAAAAAAATCCAAAAAAGAGGAAGCAGCAGCAGCAAGAGGAGAAGAAGGGGGACACGTGGCTGAGGAAAAAAAAAAGAAAAAAAAAGAAAAAAAAGAGAAGATATGACTGACGCACAGTGAAAAAATATGAAAAGAGGTTAAAAAAGAAAATAAATAAATAAAACAGAAAAAAATCCAAAAAAAAGAGGAAGCAGCAGCAGCAAGAGAGAAGAAGGGGGACACGTGGCTGAGGAAAAAAAAAAGAAAAAAAAAAAAAAAATAAGAGAAGATATGACTGACGCACAGCCAAAAAATGAGAAAAGAGGTTAAAAAAGAAAATAAATAAATAAAACAAAAAAAATCCAAAAATGAGGAAGCAGCAGCAGCAAGAAAAGAAGGGGGACACGTGGCTGAGGAAAAAAAAAAGAAAAAAAGGAAAAAAAAGAGAAGATATGAAATGACGCACCAGCCAAAAAATGAGAAAAGATGGTTAAAAAAGAAAATAAATAAATAAAACAAAAAAATCCAAAAAAGAGGAAGCAGCAGCAGCAAGAGGAGAAGGGGGACACGTGGCTGAGGAAAAAAAAAGAAAAAAAAGAGAAGATATGACTGACGCACCAGCCAAAAAATGAGAAAAAAGGTTAAAAAAGAAAATAAATAAATAAAACAAAAAAAATCCAAAAAAGAGGAAGCAGCAGCAGCAAGAGGAGAAGAAGGGGGACACGTGGCTGAGGAAAAAAAAAGAAAAAAAAAGAAAAGAAAGAAGAAGATATGCCTGACGCACCAGCCAAAAAATGAGAAAAGAGGTTAAAAAAGAAAATAAATGAATAAAACAAAAACAAAAATCCAAAAAAGAGGAAACAGCAGCAGCAAGAGGAGAAGAAGGGGGACACGTGGCTGAGGAAAAAAAAAAGAAAAAAAAAGAAAAAAAAGAGAAGATATGACTGACGCACCAGCCAAAAAATAAATGAAAATAAAAAAAATCCAAAAAAGAGGAAGCAGCAGCAGCAAGAGGAGAAGAAGGGGGACACGTGGCTGAGGAAAAAAAAAGAAAAAAAAAAAAAAAAAAGAGAAGATATGACTGAAGCACCAGCCAAAAAATGAGAAAAGAGGTTAAAAAAGAAAATAAATAAATAAAACAAAAAAAAATCCAAAAAGAGGAAGCAGCAGCAGCAAGAGGAGAAAAGGGGGACACGTGGCTGAGGAAAAAAGAAAAGAAAAAAAAAAAAAGAGAAGATATGACTGACGCACCAGCCAAAAAATGAGAAAAGTGGTTAAAAAAGAAAATAAATAAATAAAACAAAAAAAATCCAAAAAAGGGAAGCAGCAGCAGCAAGAGGAGAAGAAGGGGGACACGTGGCTGAGGAAAAAAAAGAAAAAAAAAGAAAAAAAATGAGAAGATATGCCTGACGCACCAGCCAAAAAATGAGAAAAGAGGTTAAAAAAGAAAATAAATAAATAAAACAAAAAAATCCAAAAAAGAGGAAGCAGCAGCAGCAAGAGGAGAAGAAGGGGGACACGTGGCTGAGGAAAAAAAAAAAAAAAAAAAAAAAGAGAAGATATGACTGACGCACCAGCCAAAAAATGAGAAAAGAGGTTAAAAAAGAAAATAAAAAAATAAAAAAAAAAAATCCAAAAAGAGGAAGCAGCAGCAGCAAGAGGAGAAGAAGGGGGACACGTGGCTGAGGAAAAAAAAAGAAAAAAAAGAAAAAAAGAGAAGATATGACTGACGCACCAGCCAAAATATGAGAAAAAGGTTAAAAAAGAAAATAAATAAATAAAACAAAAAAAAATCCAAAAAAGAGGAAGCAGCAGCAGCAAGAGGAAAAGAAGGGGGACACTGGCTGAGGAAAAAAAAAGAAAAAAAAAGAAAAAAAAAAAGAGTATATGACTGACGCACCAGCAAAAAATGAGAAAAGAGGTTAAAAAAGAAAATAAATAAATAAAACAAAAAAAATCCAAAAAAGAGGAAGCAGCAGCAGCAAGAGGAGAAGAAGGGGGACACGTGGCTGAGGAAAAAAAAGAAAAAAAAAGAAAAAAAAGAGAAGATATGCCTGACGCACCAGCCAAAAAATGAGAAAAGAGGTTAAAAAAGAAAATAAATGAATAAAACAAAAAAAAAATCCAAAAAATAGGAAACAGCAGCAGCAAGAGAAGATGAAGGGGGGACACGTGGCTGAGGAAAAAAAAGAAAAAAAAGAAAAAAAAAGAGAAGATATGACTGACGCACCAGCCAAAAATGAGAAAAGTGGTTAAAAAAGAAAATAAATAAATAAAACAAAAAAAAAATCCAAAAAAGAGGAAGCAGCAGCAGCAAGAGGAAAGAAGGGGGACACTTGGCTGAGGAAAAAAAAAAAAAAGAAAAAAAGAAAAAAAGAGAATATATGACTGACGCACCAGAAAAAATGAGAAAAGAGGTTAAAAAAGAAAATAAATAAATAAAACAAAAAAATCCAAAAAAGAGGAAGCAGCAGCAGCAAGAGGAGAAGAAGGGGGACACGTGGCTGAGGAAAAAAAAAGAAAAAAAAAGAAAAGAAAAGAGAAGATATAAATGACGCACCAGCCAAAAAATGAGAAAAGAGGTTAAAAAAGAAAATAAATGAATAAAACAAAAAAAAATCCAAAAAGAGGAAACAGCAGCAGCAAGAGAAGATGAAGGGGGGACACGTGGCTGAGGAAAAAAAAAGAAAAAAAAAGAAAAAAAAGAATAGAAGATATGACTGACGCACCAGCCAAAAAATGAGAAAAGAGGTTAAAAAAGAAAATAAATAAATAAAACAAAAAAAAATCCAAAAAAGAGGAAGCAGCAGCAGCAAGAGGAGAAGAAGGGGGACACGTGGCTGAGGAAAAAAAAAAAAAAAAAAGAAAAGAAAAGAGAAGATATGACTGACGCACCAGCCAAAAAATGAGAAAAGAGGTTAAAAAAGAAAATAAATAAATAAAACAAAAAAAATCCAAAAAAGAGGAAGCAGCAGCAGCAAGAGAAGATGAAGGGGGACACGTGGCTGAGGAAAAAAAAGAAAAAAAAAGAAAAAAAAGAGAAGATATGACTGACGCACCAGCCAAAAAATGAGAAAAGAGGTTAAAAAAGAAAATAAATAAATAAAACAAAAAAAATCCAAAAAAAGGAAGCAGCAGCAGCAAGAGGAAAGAAGGGGGACACGTGGCTGAGGAAAAAAAAAAAAGAAGAAAAAAAGAAAAAAAGAGAATATATGACTGACACCAGCCAAAAAATGAGAAAAGAGGTTAAAAAAGAAAATAAATAAATAAAACAAAAAAAAAATCCAAAAAAGAGGAAGCAGCAGCAGCAAGAGGAGAAGAAGGGGGACACGTGGCTGAGGAAAAAAAAAAGAAAAAAAAAGAAAAAAAAGAGAAGATATAAATGACGCACCAGCCAAAAAATGAGAAAAGAGTTAAAAAAGAAAATAAATAAATAAAACAAAAAAAATCCAAAAAAGAGGAAGCAGCAGCAGCAAGAGAAGATGAAGGGGGACACGTGGCTGAGGAAAAAAAAAGAAAAAAAAGAAAAAAAAAGAAAAAAAATGAGAAGATATGCCTGACGCACCAGCCAAAAAATGAGAAAAGAGGTTAAAAAAGAAAATAAATAAATAAAACAAAAAAAAATCCAAAAAAGAAGAAGCAGCAGCAGCAGAGGAGAAGAAGGGGGACACGTGGCTGAGGAAAAAAAAAAAAAAAAAAAGAAAAGAAAAGAGAAGATATGCCTGACGCACCAGCCAAAAAATGAGAAAAGAGGTTAAAAAAGAAAATAAATGAATAAAACAAAAAAAAAATCCAAAAAAGAGGAAACAGCAGCAGCAAGAGAAGAAGAAGGGGGACACGTGGCTGAGGAGAAAAAAAGAAAAAAAAAAGAAAAAAAATTAGAAGATATGCTGACGCACCAGCCAAAAAATGAGAAAAGAGGTTAAAAAAGAAAAAAATAAATAAAACAAAAAAAATCCAAAAAATAGGAAGCAGCAGCAGCAAGAGGAGAAGAAGGGGGACGTGGCTGAGGAAAAAAAAAAAGAAAAAAAAGAAAAAAAAAGAGAAGATATAAATGACACACCAGCCAAAAAATGAGAAAAGAGGTTAAAAAAGAAAATAAATAAATAAAACAAAAAAATCCAAAAATGAGGAAGCAGCAGCAGCAAGAGGAGAAGAAGGGGGACACGTGGCTGAGGAAAAAGAAAGAAAAAAAGAAAAAAAGAGAAGATATGACTGACGCACCAGCCAAAAAATGAGAAAAGAGGTTAAAAAAGAAAATAAATAAATAAAACAGAAAAAATCCAAAAAATAGGAAGCAGCAGCAGCAAGAGGAGAAGAAGGGGGACACGTGGCTGAGGAAAAAAAAAAAAAAAAGAAAAAAAAGAGAAGATATGACTGACGCACCAGCCAAAAAATGAGAAAAGAGGTTAAAAAAGAAAATAAATAAATAAAACAAAAAAATCCAAAAAAGAGGAAGCAGCAGCAGCAAGAGAAGAAGAAGGGGGACACGTGGCTGAGGAAAAAAAAAAGAAAAAAAAAGAGAAGATATGACTGACGCACCAGCCAAAAAATGAGAAAAGAGGTTAAAAAAGAAAATAAATAAATAAAACAGAAAAAAATCCAAAAAAGAGGAAGCAGCAGCAGCAAGAGGAGAAGAAGGGGGACACGTGGCTGAGGAAAAAAAAGAAAAAAAAAGAAAAAAAAGAGAAGATATGACTGACGCACCAGCCAAAATATGAGAAAAGATGTTAAAAAAGAAAATAAGTAAATAAAACAGAAAAAAATCCAAAAAAGAGGAAGCAGCAGCAGCAAGAGGAGAAGAAGGGGGACACGTGGCTGAGGAAAAAAAAAGAAAAAAAAAGAAAAAAAAGAGAAGATATGACTGACGCACAAGTGAAAAAATATGAAAAGAGGTTAAAAAAGAAAATAAATAAATAAAACAGAAAAAAATCCAAAAAAAAGAGGAAGCAGCAGCAGCAAGATGAGAAGAAGGGGGACACGTGGCTGAGGAAAAGAAGAAAAGAACACCAAAACAAAAAAAAATAAGAGAAGATATGACTGACGCAGCAGCCAAAAAATGAGAAAAGAGGTTAAAAAAGAAAATAAATAAATAAAACAAAAAAAATCCAAAAATGAGGGAGCAGCAGCAGCAAGAAAAGAAGGGGGACTCGTGGCTGAGGAAAAAAAAAAGAAAAAAAGGAAAAAAAAGAGAAGATATAAATGACGCACCAGCCAAAAAATGAGAAAAGATGTTAAAAAAGAAAATAAATAAATAAAACAAAAAAATCCAAAAAAGAGGAAGCAGCAGCAGCAAGAGGAGAAGGGGGACACGTGGCTGAGGAAAAAAAAAAGAAAAAAAAGAGAAGATATGACTGACGCACCAGCCAAAAAATGAGAAAAAAGGTTAAAAAGAAAATAAATAAATAAAACAGAAAAAAATCCAAAAAAGAGGAAGCAGCAGCAGCAAGAGGAGAAGAAGGGGGACACGTGGCTGAGGAAAAAAAAAAAGAAAAAAAAAGAAGAAAAGAGAAAAGATGACTGACGCACAAGCGAAAAAATGAGAAAAGAGGTTAAAAAAGAAAATAAATAAATTAAAAAAAATCCAAAAAAAGAGGAAGCAGCAGCAGCAAGATTAGAAGAAGTGGGACACGTGGCTGAGGAAAAGAAGAAAAGAAAAACAAAACAAAAAAAATAAGAGAAGATATGACTGACGCAGCAGCCAAAAAATGAGAAAAGATGTTAAAAAAGAAAATAAATAAAACAGAAAAAAATCCAAAAAAGAGGAAGCAGCAGCAGCAAGAGGAGAAGAAGGGGGACACGTGGCTGAGGAAAAAAAAAGAAGAAAAAAAGAAGATATGACTGACGCACCAGCCAAAAAATTAAAAAAGAGGTTAAAAAAGAAAATAAATGAATAAAACAAAAAAAATCCACAAAAGAGGAATCAGCAGCAGCAAGAGGAGAAGAAGGGGGACACGTGAAAGAGAAAGAAAAAAAAGAAAAAAAAAGAAAAAAAAGAGAAGATATAAATCACGCACCAGCCAAAAAATGAGAAAAGAGGATAAAAAGAAAATAAATAAATAAAAGTAAAAAAATCCAAAAAGAGGAAGCAGCAGCAGCAAGAGGAGAAGAAGGGGGACACGTGGCTGAGAAAAAAAAGAAAAAAAGAATAAAAGAGAAGATATGACTGACGCACCAGCCAAAACATGAGAAAAGTGGTTAAAAAAGAAAATAAATAAATAAAACAAAAAAAATCCAAAAAAGAGGAAGCAGCAGCAGCAAGAGGAGAAGAAGGGGGACACTTGGCTGAGGAAAAAAAAGAAGAAAAAAAGAAAAAAAAAAGAATATATGACTGACGCACCAGCAAAAAAATGAGAAAAGAGGTTAAAAAAGAAAATAAATAAATAAAACAAAAAAAATCCAAAAAAGAGGAAGCAGCAGCAGCAAGAGGAAAAGAAGGGGGACACTTGGCTGAGGAAAAAAAAGAAAAAAACAGAAAAAAGAGAAGATATGACTGACGCAGCAGCCAAAAAATTTGAAAAGAGATTATAAAAGAAAATAAATAAATAAAACGAAAAAAATCCAAAAAAGAGGAAGCAGCAGAAGCAAGAGGCTGAGGAAAAAAAAAGAAAAAAAAAAGAAAAGAAAAAAGAAGATATGCCTGACGCACCAGCCAAAAAATGAGAAAAGAGGTTAAAAAAGAAAATAAATGAATAAAACAAAAAAAAAATCCAAAAAAGAGGAAACAGCAGCAGCAAGAGAAGATGAAGGGGGGACACGTGGGTGAGGAAAAAAAAGAAAAAAAAAGAAAAAAAAAAGAAGATATAACTGACGCACCAGCCAAAATATGAGAAAAGAGGTTAAAAAAGTTAGTAAATAAATAAAACAAAAAAAAAATCCAAAAAAAGAGGAAACAGCAGCAGCAAGAGGAGAAGAAGGGGGACACGTGGCTGAGGAAAAAAAAAGATAAAAAAGAAAAAAAAGAGAAGATATGACTGACGCACCAGCCAAAAAATTAGAAAAGAGGTTAAAAAAGAAAATAAATAAATAAAACAAAAAAAAAATCCAAAAAAAAGGAAGCAGCAGCAGCAAGAGGAGAAGAAGGGGGACACGTGGCTGAGGAAAAAAAAAAGAAAAAAAAAAGAGAAGATATGACTGACGCACCAGCGAAAAAATGAGAAAAGAGGTTAAAAAAGAAAATAAATAAATAAAAGAAAAAAAAATCCAAAAAAGAGGAAGCAGCAGCAGCAAGAGGAGAAGAAGGGGGACACTTGCCTGAGGAAAAAAAAGAAAAAAAAGAAAAAAAGAGAAGATATGACTGACGCACAGCCAAAAAATGAGAAAAGAGGTTAAAAAAGAAAGTAAATAAATAAAACAAAAAAAAATCCAAAAAAGAGGAAGCAGCAGCAGCAAGAGGAGAAGAAGGGGGACACGTGCCTGAGGAAAAAAAAAAAAAAAAAAGAGAAGATATGACTGACGCACTAGCGAAAAAATGAGAAAAGAGGTTAAAAAAGAAATTAAATAAATAAAAGAAAAAAAAATCCAAAAAAGAGGAAGCAGCAGCAGCAAGAGGAGAAGAAGGGGGACACTTGGCTGAGGAAAAAAAAGAAAAAAACAGAAAAAAAGAGAAGATATGACTGACGCAGCAGCCAAAAAATGAGAAAAGAGGTTAAAAAAAGAAAATAAATATATGAAACAAAAAAAATCCAACAAAGAGGAAGCAGCAGCAGCAAGAGGAGAAGACGGGGGACACGTGGCTGAGGAAAAAAAAGGAAAAAAAAGAAAAAAAAGAAGATATGACTGACACACCAGCCAAAAAATTAAAAACGAGGTTAAAAAAGAAAAATATGAATAAAACAAAAAAAATCCAAAAAAAGAGGAAGCAGCAGCAGCAAGAGGAGAAGAAGGGGGACACGTGGCTGAGGAAGAAAAAAAAGAAAAAAAAAGAATAAAAAGAGAAGATATAAATGACGCACCAGCCAAAAAATGAGAAAAGAGGTTAAAAAAGAAAATAAATGAATAAAACAAAAAAAAATCCAAAAAAGAGGAAACAGCAGCAGCAAGAGGAGAAGAAGGGGGACACGTGGCTGAGGAAGAAAAAAAGAAAAAAAAAGAAAAAAAAAGAGAAGATATAAATGACACACCAGCCAAAAAATGAGAAAAGAGGTTAAAAAAGAAAATAAATGAATAAAAAAAAATCCAAAAAAGAGGAAACAGCAGCAGCAAGAGGAGAAGAAGGGGGACATGTGGCTGAGGAAGAAAAAAAAGAAAAAAAAAAGAAGATATAAATGACGCACCAGCCAAAAAATGAGAAAAGAGGTTAAAAAAGAAAATAAATAAATAAAACAAAAAAAAATCGAAAAAAGAGGAAGCAGCAGTAGCAAGAGGAGAAGAAGGGGGACACGTGGCTGAGGAAAAAAAAAGAAAAAAAAAAGAAAAGAAAGAAGAAGATATGCCTGACGCACCAGCCAAAAAATGAGAAAAGAGGTAAAAAAAGAAAATAAATGAATAAAACAAAAACAAAAATCCAAAAAAGAGGAAACAGCAGCAGCAAGAGGAGAAGAAGGGGGACACGTGGCTGAGGAAGAAAAAAAAGAAAAAAAAAGAAAAAAAAGAGAAGATATGACTGACACATCAGCCAAAAAATAAATGAATAAAAAAAATCCAAAAAAGAGGAAGTAGCAGCAGCAAGAGGAGAAGAAGGGGGACACGAGGCTGAGGAAAAAAAGAAGAAAAAAAAACAAAAAAAAAGAGAAGATATGACTGAAGCACCAGCCAAAAAATTAGAAAAGAGGTTAAAAAAGAAAATAAATAAATAAAACAAAAAAAAATTCAAAAAAAGAGGAAGCAGCAGCAGCAAGAGGAGAAAAAGGGGGACACGTGGCTGAGGAAAAAAGAAAAGAAAAAAAAAAGAGAAGATATGACTGACGCACCAGCGAAAAAATGAGAAAAGTGGTTAAAAAAGAAAATAAATAAATAAAACATAAAAAATCCAAAAAAGGTGAAGCAGCAGCAGCAAGAGGAAAGGAAGGGGGACACGTGGCTGAGGAAAAAAAAAAGAAAAAAAAAGAAAAAAAATGAGAAGATATGCCTGACGCACCAGCCAAAAAATGAGAAAAGAGATTAAAAAAGAAAATAAATAAATAAAACGAAAAAAATCCAAAAAAGAGGAAGCAGCAGCAGCAAGAGGAGAAGAAGGGGGACACGTGGCCGAGGAAAAAAAAAAGAAAAAAAAAGAGAAGATATGACTGACGCACCAACCAAAAAATGAGAAAAGAGGTTAAAAAAGAAAATAAAAAAATAAAAGTAAAAAAATCTAAAAAGAGGAAGCAGCAGCAGCAAGAGGAGAAGAAGGGGGACACGTGGCTGAGAAAAAAAAAGAAAAAAAAGAAAAAAAAGAGAAGATATGACTGACGCACCAGCCAAAATATGAGAAAAAAGGTTAAAAAAGAAAATAAATAAATAAAACAAAAAAAAATCCAAAAAAGAGGAAGCAGCAGCAGCAAGAGGAAAAGAAGGGGGACACTTGGCTGAGGAAAAAAAAAGAAGAAAAAAAGAAAAAAAAAAAGAATATATGACTGACGCACCAGCAAAAAAATGAGAAAAGAGGTTAAAAAAGAAAATAAATAAATAAAACAAAAAAAATCCATAAAAGAGGAAGCAGCAGCAGCAAGAGGAGAAGAAGGGGGACACGTGGCTGAGGAAAAAAAAAGAAAAAAAAAGAAAAGAAAAGAGAAGATATGCCTGACGCACCAGCCAAAAAATGAAAAAAAGAGGTTAAAAAAGAAAATAAATGAATAAAACAAAAAAAAAATCCAAAAAATAGGAAACAGCAGCAGCAAGAGAAGATGAAGGGGGGACACGTGGCTGAGGAAAAAAAAGAAAAAAAAGAAAAAAAAAGAGAAGATATGACTGACGCACCAGCCAAAATATGAGGAAAGTGGTTAAAAAAGAAAATAAATAAATAAAGCAAAAAAAAAATCCAAAAAAGAGGAAGCAACAGCAGCAAGAGGAGAAGAAGGGGGACACGTGGCTGAGGAAAAAAAAAGAAAAAAAAGAAAAGAAAAGAGAAGATATAAATGAAGCACCAGCCAAAAAATGAGAAAAGAGATTAAAAAAGAAAATAAATGAATAAAACAAAAAAAAAATCCAAAAAAGAGGAAACAGCAGCAGCAAGAGAAGATGAAGGGGGGACACGTGGCTGAGGAAAAAAAAGAAAAAAAAAAGAAAAAAAAAGAAAAAAAATGAGAAGATATGCCTGACGCACCAGCCAAAAAATGAGAAAAGAGGTTAAAAATAAAATAAATAAATAAAACCAAAAAAAATCCAAAAAAGAGGAAGCAGCAGCAGCAAGAGGAGAAGAAGGGGGACACGTGGCTGAGGAAAAAAAAAAGAAAAAAAAAAGAAAAGAAAAGAGAAAATATGCCTGACGCACCAGCCAAAAAATGAGAAAAGAGGTTAAAAAAGAAAATAAATGAATAAAACAAAAAAAAAATCCAAAAAAGAGGAAACAGCAGCAGCAAGAGAAGATGAAGGGGGGACACGTGGCTGAGGAGAAAAAAAGAAAAAAAAAGAAATAAAATGAGAAGATATGCCTGACGCACTAGCCAAAAATGAGAAAAGAGGTTAAAAAAGAAAAAAAATAAATAAAACAAAAAAAATCCAAAAAATAGGAAGCAGCAGCAGCAAGAGGAGAAGAAGGGGGATGCGTGGCTGAGGAAAAAAAAAAAGAAAAAAAAGAAAAAAAAAGAGAAGATATAAATGACACACCAGCCAAAAAATGAGAAAAGAGGTTAAAAAAGAAAATAAATAAATAAAACAAAAAAATCCAAAAATGAGGGAGCAGCATCAGCAAGAGAAGAAGGGGGACACTTGGCTGAGGAAAAAAAAGAAAAAAAGAAAAAAAGAGAAGATATGACTGACGCACCAGCCAAAAAATGAGAAAAGAGGTTAAAAAAGAAAATAAATAAATAAAACAGAAAAAATCCAAAAAATAGGAAGCAGCAGCAGCAAGAGGAGAAGAAGGGGGACGCATGGCTGAGGAAAAAAAAGAAAAAAAAGAAAAAAAAGAGAAGATATAAATGACGCACCAGCCAAAAAATGAGAAAAGAGGTTAAAAAAGAAAATAAATAAATAAAACAAAAAAATCCTAAAAAGAGGAAGCAGCAGCAGCAAGAGGAGAAGAAGGGGGACACGTGGCTGAGGAAAAAAAAAAGAAAAAAAAAGAGAAGATATGACTGACGCAGCAGCCAAAAAATGAGAAAAGAGGTTAAAAAAGAAAATAAATAAATAAAACAGAAAAAAATCCAAAAAAGAGGAAGCAGCAGCAGCAAGAGGAGAAGAAGGGGGACACGTGGCGGAGGAAAAAAAAGAAAAAAAAAAGAAAAAAAAGAGAAGATATGACTGACGCACAAGCGAAAAAATGAAAAAAGAGGTTAAAAAAGAAAATAAATAAATAAAACAAAAGAAATCCAAAAAAAGAGGAAGCAGCAGCAGCAAGATGAGAAGAAGGGGGACACGTGGCTGAGGAAAAGAAGGAAAGAAAAACAAAACAAAAAAAATAAGAGAAGATATGACTGACGCAGCAGCCAAAAAATGAGAAAAGTGGTTAAAAAAGAAAATAAATAAATAAAACAAAAACAAATCCAAAAAAAGAGGAGGCAGCAGCAGTAAGAGGAGAAGAAGGGGGACACGTGGCTGAGGAAAAAAAAAAAGTGAAGATATGATTGACGCACCAGCCAAAATATGAGAAAAGATGTTAAAAAAGAAAATACATAAATAAAACGAAAAAAATCCAAAAAAGAGGAAGCAGCAGCAGCAAGAGGAGAAGAAGGGGGACACCTGGCTGAGGAAAAAAAAGAAAAAAAAAGGAAAAAAAGAGAAGATATGACTGACGCACCAGCCAAAATATGAGAAAAGATGTTAAAAAAGAAAATAAGTAAATAAAACAGAAAAAAATCCAATAAAGAGGAAGCAGCAGCAGCAAGAGGAGAAGAAGGGGGACACGTGGCTGAGGAAAAAAAAAAGAAAAAAAAAAGAAAAAAAAGAGAAGATATGACTGACGCACAAGCGAAAAAATGAGAAAAGAGGTTAAAAAAGAAAATAAATAAATAAAACAGAAAAAAATCCAAAAAAAGAGGAAGCAGCAGCAGCAAGATGAGAAGAAGGGGGACCCGTGGCTGAGGAAAAGAAGAAAAGAACACCAAAACAAAAAAAAAATAAGAGAAGATATGACTGACGCAGCAGCCAAAAAATGAGAAAAGAGGTTAAAAAAGAAAATAAATAAATAAAACAAAAAAAATCCAAAAATGAGGAAGCAGCAGCAGCAAGAAAAGAAGGGGGACTCGTGGCTGAGGAAAAAAAAAAGAAAAAAAGGAAAAAAAAGAGAAGATATAAATGACGCACCAGCCAAAAAATGAGAAAAGATGTTAAAAAAGAAAATAAATAAATAAAACAAAAAAATCCAAAAAAGAGGAAGCAGCAGCAGCAAGAGGAGAAGAAGGGGGACACGTGGCTGAGGAAAAAAAAAAAAAGAAAAAAAAGAGAAGATATGACTGACGCACCAGCCAAAAAATGAGAAAAGAGGTTAAAAAGAAAATAAATAAATAAAACAGAAAAAAATCCAAAAAAGAGGAAGCAGCAGCAGCAAGAGGAGAAGAAGGGGGACACGTGGCTGAGGAAAAAAAAAAAGAAAAAAAAAGAAGAAAAGAGAAGATATGACTGACGCACAAGCGAAAAAATGAGAAAAGAGGTTAAAAAAGAAAATAAATAAATAAAAAAAAATCCAAAAAAAGAGGAAGCAGCAGCAGCAAGATTAGAAGAAGGGGGACACGTGGCTGAGGAAAAGAAGAAAAGAAAAACAAAACAAAAAAAATAAGAGAAGATATGACTGACGCAGCAGCCAAAAAATGAGAAAAGAGGTTAAAAAAGAAAATAAATAAAACAGAAAAAAATCCAAAAAAGAGGAAGCAGCAGCAGCAAGAGGAGAAGAAGGGGGACACGTGGCTGAGGAAAAAAAAAGAAGAAAAAAAGAAGATATGACTGACGCACCAGCCAAAAAATTAAAAAAGAGGTTAAAAAAGAAAATAAATGAATAAAACAAAAAAAATCCAAAAAAAGAGGAAGCAGCAGCAGCAAGAGGAGAAGAAGGGGGACACGTGAAAGAGAAAGAAAAAAAAGAAAAAAAAAGAAAAAAAAGAGAAGATATAAATCACGCACCAGCCAAAAAATGAGAAAAGAGGATAAAAAAGAAAATAAATAAATAAAAGTAAAAAAATCCAAAAAGAGGAAGCAGCAGCAGCAAGAGGAGAAGAAGGGGGACACGTGGCTGAGGAAAAAAAAGAAAAAAAAAGAATAAAAAAGAAGATATGACTGACGCACCAGCCAAAACATGAGAAAAGTGGTTAAAAAAGAAAATAAATAAATAAAACAAAAAAAATCCAAAAAAGAGGAAGCAGCAGCAGCAAGAGGAGAAGAAGGGGGACACTTGGCTGAGGAAAAAAAAGAAGAAAAAAAGAAAAAAAAAAGAATATATGACTGACGCACCAGCAAAAAAATGAGAAAAGAGGTTAAAAAAGAAAATAAATAAATAAAACAAAAAAAAATCGAAAAAAGAGGAAGCAGCAGTAGCAAGAGGAGAAGAAGGGGGACACTTGGCTGAGGAAAAAAAAAGAAGAAAAAAAGAAAAAAAAAAGAGAATATATGACTGACGCACCAGCAAAAAAATGAGAAAAGAGGTTAAAAAAGAAAATAAATAAATAAAACAAAAAAAATCCAAAAAAGAGGAAGCAGCAGCAGCAAGAGGAGAAGAAGGGGGACACTTGGCTGAGGAAAAAAAAGAAAAAAACAGAAAAAAGAGAAGATATGACTGACGCAGCAGCCGAAAAATTTGAAAAGAGATTAAAAAAGAAAAAAAATAAATAAAACGAAAAAAATCCAAAAAAAGAGGAAGCAGCAGCAGCAAGAGGAGAAGAAGGGGGACACGTGGCTGAGGAAAAAAAAAGAAAAAAAAAGAAAAGAAAAAAGAAGATATGCCTGACGCACCAGCCAAAAAATGAGAAAAGAGGTTAAAAAAGAAAATAAATGAATAAAACAAAAAAAAAATCCAAAAAAGAGGAAACAGCAGCAGCAAGAGAAGATGAAGGGGGGACACGTGGGTGAGGAAAAAAAAGAAAAAAAAAGAAAAAAAAGAGAAGATATAACTGACGCACCAGCCAAAATATGAGAAAAGAGGTTAAAAAAGTTAGTAAATAAATAAAACAAAAAAAAAATCCAAAAAAGAGGAAGCAGCAGCAACAAGAGGAGAAGAAGGGGGACACGTGGCTGAGGAAAAAAAAAGAAAAAAAAGAAAAAAAAGAGAAGATATGACTGACGCACCAGCCAAAAAATTAGAAAAGAGGTTAAAAAAGAAAATAAATAAATAAAACAAAAAAAAATCCAAAAAAAAGGAAGCAGCAGCAGCAAGAGGAGAAGAAGGGGGACACGTGCCTGAGGAAAAAAAAAAGAAAAAAAAGAGAAGATATGACTGACGCACCAGCCAAACAATGAGAAAAGAGGTTAAAAAAGAAAGTAAATAAATAAAACAAAAAAAAATCCAAAAAAGAGGAAGCAGCAGCAGCAAGAGGAGAAGAAGGGGGACACGTGCCTGAGGAAAAAAAAAAAAAAAAAAGAGAAGATATGACTGACGCACTAGCGAAAAAATGAGAAAAGAGGTTAAAAAAGAAAATAAATAAATAAAAGAAAAAAAAATCCAAAAAAGAGGAAGCAGCAGCAGCAAGAGGAGAAGAAGGGGGACACTTGGCTGAGGAAAAAAAAGAAAAAAACAGAAAAAAAGAGAAGATATGACTGACGCAGCAGCCAAAAAATGAGAAAAGAGGTTAAAAAAAGAAAATAAATATATGAAACAAAAAAATCCAGCAAAGAGGAAGCAGCAGCAGCAAGAGGAGAAGACGGGGGACACGTGGCTGAGGAAAAAAAAGGAAAAAAAAGAAAAAAAAGAAGATATGACTGACGCACCAGCCAAAAAATTAAAAACGAGGTTAAAAAAGAAAATAAATGAATAAAACAAAAAAAATCCAAAAAAAGAGGAAGCAGCAGCAGCAAGAGGAGAAGAAGGGGGACACGTGGCTGAGGAAGAAAAAAAAGAAAAAAAAAAGAATAAAAAGAGAAGATATAAATTACGCACCAGCCAAAAAATGAGAAAAGAGGTTAAAAAAGAAAATAAATGAATAAAACAAAAAAAAAATCCAAAAAAGAGGAAAACGCAGCAGCAAGAGGAGAAGAAGGGGGATGCGTGGCTGAGGAAAAAAAAAAGAAAAAAAAGAAAAAAAAGAGAAGATATAAATGACACACCAGCCAAAAAATGAGAAAAGAGGTTAAAAAAGAAAATAAATGAATAAAAAAAAATCCAAAAAAGAGGAAACAGCAGCAGCAAGAGGAGAAGAAGGGGGATGCGTGGCTGAGGAAAAAAAAAGAAAAAAAAGAAAAAAAAAAGAGAAGATATAAATGACACACCAGCCAAAAAATGAGAAAAGAGGTTAAAAAAGAAAATAAATAAATAAAACAAAAAAAATCCAAAAATGAGGGAGCAGCAGCAACAAGAAAAGAAGGGGGACTCGTGGCTGAGGAAAAAAAAAAGAAAATAAGGAAAAAAAGAGAAGATATAAATGACCCACCAGCCAAAAAATGAGAAAAGATGTTAAAAAAGAAAATAAATAAATAAAACAAAAAAATCGAAAAAAGAGGAAGCAGCAGCAGCAAGAGGAGAAGAAGGGGGACACGTGGCTGAGGAAAAAAAAAAGAAAAAAAAGAGAAGATATAAATGACGCACCAGCCAAAAAATGAGAAAAGAGGTTAAAAAAGAAAATAAATGAATAAAACAAAAAAAAATCCAAAAAAGAGGAAACAGCAGCAGCAAGAGGAGAAGAAGGGGGACATGTGGCTGAGGAAGAAAAAAAAGAAAAAAAAAAGAAGATATAAATGACGCACCAGCCAAAAAATGAGAAAAGAGGTTAAAAAAGAAAATAAATGAATAAAACAAAAAAAAATCCAAAAAAGAGGAGACAGCAGCAGGAAGAGGAGAAGAAGGGGGACACGTGGCTGAGGAAGAAAAAAAAGAAAAAAAAGAAAAAAAGAGAAGATATAAATGACGCACCAGCCAAAAAATGAGAAAAGAGGTTAAAAAAGAAAATAAATGAATAAAACAAAAACAAAAATCCAAAAAAGAGGAAACAGCAGCAGCAAGAGGAGAAGAAGGGGGACACGTGGCTGAGGATGAAAAAAAAGAAAAAAAAAGAAAAAAAAGAGAAGATATGACTGACACATCAGCCAAAAAATAAATGAATAAAAAAAATCCAAAAAAGAGGAAGTAGCAGCAGCAAGAGGAGAAGAAGGGGGACACGTGGCTGAGGAAAAAAAGAAGAAAAAAAACAAAAAAAAAGAGAAGATATGACTGAAGCACCAGCCCAAAAATGAGAAAAGAGGTTAAAAAAGAAAATAAATAAATAAAACAAAAAAAAAC
The DNA here is from genome assembly GCF_036898095.1 of Palaemon carinicauda. Classification (NCBI taxonomy): domain Eukaryota; kingdom Metazoa; phylum Arthropoda; class Malacostraca; order Decapoda; family Palaemonidae; genus Palaemon; species Palaemon carinicauda. Next base: position 59,600,164 of record NC_090734.1, read on the forward strand.
TCAAAAAAAGAGGAAGCAGCAGCAGCAAGAGGAGAAGAAGGGGGACACGTGGCTGAGGAAAAAAGAAAAGAAAAAAAAAGAGAAGATATGACTGACGCACCAGCGAAAAAATGAGAAAAGAGGTTAAAAAAGAAAATAAAAAAATAAAACATAAAAAATCCAAAAAAGAGGAAGCAGCAGCAGCAAGAGGAAAGGAAGGGGGACACGTGGCTGAGGAAGAAAAAAAAGAAAAAAAAAGAATAAAAAGAGAAGATATAAATGACGCACCAGCCAAAAAATGAGAAAAGAGGTTAAAAAAGAAAATAAATAAATAAAACATAAAAAATCCAAAAAAGAGGAAGCAGCAGCAGCAAGAGGAAAGGAAGGGGGACACGTGGCTGAGGAAAAAAAAAGAAAAAAAAAAGAAAAAAAATGAGAAGATATGCCTGACGCACCAGCCAAAAAATGAGAAAAGAGATTAAAAAAGAAAATAAATAAATAAAACAAAAAAAGTCCAAAAAAGAGGAAGCAGCAGCAGCAAGAGGAGAAGAAGGGGGACACGTGGCTGAGGAAAAAAAAAAGAAAAAAAAAAGAAAAAAAATGAGAAGATATGCCTGACGCACCAGCCAAAAAATGAGAAAAGAGATTAAAAAAGAAAATAAATAAATAAAACAAAAAAAGTCCAAAAAAGAGGAAGCAGCAGCAGCAAGAGGAAAGGAAGGGGGACACGTGGCTGAGGAAAAAAAAAGAAAAAAAAAAGAAAAAAAATGAGAAGATATGCCTGACGCACCAGCCAAAAAATGAGAAAAGAGATTAAAAAAGAAAATAAATAAATAAAACAAAAAAAGTCCAAAAAAGAGGAAGCAGCAGCAGCAAGAGGAGAAGAAGGGGGACACGAGGCTGAGGAAAAAAAAAAAAAAAAAGAGAAGATATGACTGACGCACCAACCAAAAAATGAGAAAAGAGGTTAAAAAAGAAAATAAAAAAATAAAAGTAAAAAAATCCAAAAAGAGGAAGCAGCAGCAGCAAGAGGAGAAGAAGGGGGACACGTGGCTGAGGAAAAAAAAAAGAAAAAAAAAAGAAAAGAAAAGAGAAGATATGCCTGACGCACCAGCCAAAAAATGAGAAAAGAGGTTAAAAAAGAAAATAAATGAATAAAACAAAAAAAAAATCCAAAAAAGAGGAAACAGCAGCAGCAAGAGAAGATGAAGGGGGGACACGTGGCTGAGGAGAAAAAAAGAAAAAAAAAAAGAAAAAAAATGAGAAGATATGCCTGACGCACCAGCCAAAAAATGAGAAAAGAGGTTAAAAAAGAAAATAAATAAATAAAAAAAAAAAAAATCCAAAAAATAGGAAGCAGCAGCAGCAAGAGGAGAAGAAGGGGGATGCGTGGCTGAGGAAAAAAAAAAGAAAAAAAAAGAAAAAAAAACAGAAGATATAAATGAAGCACCAGCCAAAAAATGAGAAAAGAGGTTAAAAAAGAAAATAAATAAATAAAACAAAAAAATCCAAAAAAGAGGAAGCAGCAGCAGCAAGAGGAGAAGAAGGGGGACACGTGGCTGAGGAGAAAAAAAAGAAAAAAAAAGAGAAGATATGACTGACCCACCAGCCAAAAAATGAGAAAAGAGGTTAAAAAAGGAAATAAATAAATAAAACAGAAAAAAATCCAAAAAAGAGGAAGCAGCAGCAGCAAGAGGAGAAGAAGGGGGACACGTGGCTGAGGAAAAAAAAAAGAAAAAAAAAGAAAAAAAAGAGAAGATATGACTGACGCACAAGCAAAAAAATGAGAAAAGAGGTTAAAAAAGAAAATAAATAAATAAAACAAAAGAAATCCAAAAAAAGAGGAGGCAGCAGCAGCAAGATGAGAAGAAGGGGGACACGTGGCTGAGGAAAAGAAGGAAAGAAAAACAAAAAAAAAAAAATAAGAGAAGATATGACTGACGCAGCAGCCAAAAAATGAGAAAAGTGGTTAAAAAAGAAAATAAATAAATAAAACAAAAAAACAAATCCAAAAAAGAGGAGGCAGCAGCAGCAAGAGGAGAAGAAGGGGGACACGTGGCTGAGGAAAAAAAAAAAGTGAAGATATGATTGACGCACCAGCCAAAATATGAGAAAAGATGTTAAAAAAGAAAATACATAAATAAAACGAAAAAAATCCAAAAAAGAGGAAGCAGCAGCAGCAAGAGGAGAAGAAGGGGGACACGTGGCTGAGGAAAAAAAAGAAAAAAAAAGAAAAAAAAGAGAAGATATGACTGACGCACCAGCCAAAATATGAGAAAAGATGTTAAAAAAGAAAATAAGTAAATAAAACAGAAAAAAATCCAAAAAAGAGGAAGCAGCAGCAGCAAGAGGAGAAGAAGGGGGACACGTGGCTGAGGAAAAAAAAAAGAAAAAAAAAAGAAAAAAAAGAGAAGATATGACTGACGCACAAGCGAAAAAATGAGAAAAGAGGTTAAAAAAGAAAATAAATAAATAAAACAAAAGAAATCCAAAAAAAGAGGAGGCAGCAGCAGCAAGATGAGAAAAAGGGGGACACGTGGCTGAGGAAAAGAAGGAAAGAAAAACAAAACAAAAAAAATAAGAGAAGATATGACAGACGCAGCAGCCAAAAAATGAGAAAAGTGGTTAAAAAAGAAAATAAATAAATAAAACAAAAAAACAAATCCAAAAAAGAGGAGGCAGCAGCAGCAAGAGGAGAAGAAGGGGGACACGTGGCTGAGGAAAAAAAAAAAGTGAAGATATGATTGACGCACCAGCCAAAATATGAGAAAAGATGTTAAAAAAGAAAATACATAAATAAAACGAAAAAAATCCAAAAAAGAGGAAGCAGCAGCAGCAAGAGGAGAAGAAGGGGGACACGTGGCTGAGGAAAAAAAGAAAAAAAAAGAAAAAAAAGAGAAGATATGACTGACGCACCAGCCAAAATATGAGAAAAGATGTTAAAAAAGAAAATAAGTAAATAAAACAGAAAAAAATCCAAAAAAGAGGAAGCAGCAGCAGCAAGAGGAGAAGAAGGGGGACACGTGGCTGAGGAAAAAAAAAGAAAAAAAAAAGAAAAAAAAGAGAACATATGACTGACGCACAAGCGAAAAAATGAGAAAAGAGGTTAAAAAAGAAAATAAATAAATAAAACAGAAAAAAATCCAAAAAAAAGAGGAAGCAGCAGCAGCAAGATGAGAAGAAGGGGGACACGTGGCTGAGGAAAAGAAGAAAAGAACAACAAAACAAAACAAAAAATAAGAGAAGATATGACTGACGCAGCAGCCAAAAAATGAGAAAAGAGGTTAAAAAAGAAAATAAATAAATAAAACAAAAAAAATCCAAAAATGAGGGAGCAGCAGCAGCAAGAAAAGAAGGGGGACTCGTGGCTGAGGAAAAAAAAAAAGAAAAAAAGGAAAAAAAAGAGAAGATATAAATGACGCACCAGCCAAAAAATGAGAAAAGATGTTAAAAAAGAAAATAAATAAATAAAACAAAAAAATCCAAAAAAGAGGAAGCAGCAGCAACAAGAGGAGAAGAAGGGGGACACGTGGCTGAGGAAAAAAAAAAAAAAAAAAAAAAGAGAAGATATGACTGACGCACCAGCCAAAAAATGAGAAAAGAGGTTAAAAAAGAAAATAAATAAATAAAACAGAAAAAAATCCAAAAAAGAGGAAGCAGCAGCAGCAAGAGGAGAAGAAGGGGGACACGTGGCTGAGGAAAAAAAAAAAGAAAAAAAAAGAAAAAAAGAGAAGATATGACTGACGCACAAGCGAAAAAATGAGAAAAGAGGTTAAAAAAGAAAATAAATAAATAAAAAAAATCCAAAAAAAGAGGAAGCAGCAGCAGCAAGATTAGAAAAAGGGGGACACGTGGCTGAGGAAAAGAATAAAAGAAAAAAAAAAAAAAAAAAATAAGAGAAGATATGACTGACGCATCAGCCAAAAAATTAGAAAAGAGGTTAAAAAAGAAAATAAATAAAACAGAAAAAAATCCAAAAAAGAGGAAGCAGCAGCAGCAAGAGGAGAAGAAGGGGGACACGTGGCTGAGGAAAAAAAAAGAAAAAAAAAAGAAAAAAAAAGAAGATATGACTGACGCACCAGCCAAAAAATTAAAAAAGAGGTTAAAAAAGAAAATAAATGAATAAAACAAAAAAAATCCAAAAAAAGAGGAAGCAGCAGCAGCAAGAGGAGAAGAAGGGGGACACGTGAAAGAGAAAGAAAAAAAAGAAAAAAAAGAAAAAAAAGAGAAGATATAAATCACGCACCAGCCAAAAAATGAGAAAAGAGGATAAAAAAGAAAATAAATAAATAAAAGTAAAAAAATCCAAAAAGAGAAAGCAGCAGCAGCAAGAGGAGAAGAAGGGGGACACGTGGCTGAGAAAAAAAGAAAAAAAAAGAATAAAAGAGAAGATATGACTGACGCACCAGCCAAAACATGAGAAAAGTGGTTAAAAAAGAAAATAAATAAATAAAACAAAAAAAATCCAAAAAAGAGGAAGCAGCAGCAGCAAGAGGAGAAGAAGGGGGACACTTGGCTGAGGAAAAAAAAGAAGAAAAAAAGAAAAAAAAAAGAATATATGACTGACGCACCAGCAAAAAAATGAGAAAAGAGGTTAAAAAAGAAAATAAATAAATAAAACAAAAAAAAATCGAAAAAAGAGGAAGCAGCAGTAGCAAGAGGAGAAGAAAGGGGACACTTGGCTGAGGAAAAAAAAAGAAGAAAAAAATATATGACTGACACACCAGCAAAAAAATGAGAAAAGAGGTTAAAAAAGAAAATAAATAAATAGAACAAAAAAATCCAAAAAAGAGGAAGCAGCAGCAGCAGGAGGAGAAGAAGGGGGACACTTGGCTGAGGAAAAAAAAGAAAAAAACAGAAAAAAGAGAAGATATGACTGACGCAGCAGCCAAAAAAATTGAAATGAGATTAAAAAAGAAAATAAATAAATAAAACGAAAAAAATCCAAAAAAGAGGAAGCAGCAGCAGCAAGAGGAGAAGAAGGGGGACACGTGGCTGAGGAAAAAAAAAGAAAAAAAAAAGAAAAGAAAAAAGAAGATATGCCTGACGCACCAGCCAAAAAATGAGAAAAGAGGTTAAAAAAGAAAATAAATGAATAAAACAAAAAAAAAATCCAAAAAAGAGGAATCAGCAGCAGCAAGAGAAGATGAAGGGGGGACACGTGGGTGAGGAAAAAAAAGAAAAAAAAAGAAAAAAAAGAGAAGATATAACTGACGCACCAGCCAAAATATGAGAAAAGAGGTTAAAAAAGTTAGTAAATAAATAAAACAAAAAAAAAATCCAAAAAAAGAGGAAGCAGCAGCAGCAAGAGGAGAAGAAGGGGGACACGTGGCAGAGGAAAAAAAAACAAAAAAAAAGAAAAAAAAGAGAAGATATGACTGACGCACCAGCCAAAAAATTAGAAAAGAGGTTAAAAAAGAAAATAAATAAATAAAACAAAAAAAAAATCCAAAAAAAAGGAAGCAGCAGCAGCAAGAGGAGAAGAAGGGGGACACGTGAGTGAGGAAAAAAAAAAAAAAAAAAAGAGAAGATATGACTGACGCACTAGCGAAAAAATGAGAAAAGAGGTTAAAAAAGAAAATAAATAAATAAAAGAAAAAAAAATCCAAAAAGAGGAAGCAGCAGCAGCAAGAGGCGAAGAAGGGGGACACTTGGCTGAGGAAAAAAAAGAAAAAAACAGAAAAAAAGAGAAGATATGACTGACGCAGCAGCCAAAAAATGAGAAAAGAGGTTAAAAAAAGAAAATAAATATATGAAACAAAAAAAATCCAACAAAGAGGAAGCAGCAGCAGCAAGAGGAGAAGACGGGGGACACATGGCTGAGGAAAAAAAAGGAAAAAAAAGAAAAAAAAGAAGATATGACTGACGCACCAGCCAAAAAATTAAAAACGAGGTTAAAAAAGAAAATAAATGAATAAAACAAAAAAAATCCAAAAAAAGAGGAAGCAGCAGCAGCAAGAGGAGAAGAAGGGGGACACGTGGCTGAGGAAAAAAGAAAAGAAAAAAAAAAGAGAAGATATGACTGACGCACCAGCGAAAAAATGAAAAAAGAGGTTAAAAAAGAAAATAAAAAAATAAAACATAAAAAATCCAAAAAAGAGGAAGCAGCAGCAGCAACAGGAAAGGAAGGGGGACACGTGGCTGAGGAAGAAAAAAAAGAAAAAAAAAGAATAAAAAGAGAAGATATAAATGACGCACCAGCCAAAAAATGAGAAAAGAGGTTAAAAAAGAAAATAAATAAATAAAACATAAAAAATCCAAAAAAGAGGAAGCAGCAGCAGCAAGAGGAAAGGAAGGGGGACACGTGGCTGAGGAAAAAAAAAAGAAAAAAAAAAGAAAAAAAATGAGAAGATATGCCTGACGCACCAGCCAAAAAATGAGAAAAGAGATTAAAAAAGAAAATAAATAAATAAAACGAAAAAAATCCAAAAAAGAGGAAACAGCAGCAGCAAGAGGAGAAGAAGGGGGACATGTGGCTGAGGAAGAAAAAAAAGAAAAAAAAGAATAAAAAGAGAAGATATAAATGACGCACCAGCCAAAAAATGAGAAAAGAGGTTAAAAAAGAAAATAAATGAATAAAACAAAAAAAAATCCAAAAAAGAGGAAACAGCAGCAGCAAGAGGAGAAGAAGGGGGACATGTGGCTGAGGAAGAAAAAAAAGAAAAAAAAAAGAAGATATAAATGACGCACCAGCCAAAAAATGAGAAAAGAGGTTAAAAAAGAAAATAAATGAATAAAACAAAAAAAAATCCAAAAAAGAGGAAACAGCAGCAGGAAGAGGAGAAGAAGGGGGACACGTGGCTGAGGAAGAAAAAAAAGAAAAAAAAGAAAAAAAGAGAAGATATAAATGACGCACCAGCCAAAAAATGAGAAAAGAGGTTAAAAAAGAAAATAAATGAATAAAACAAAAACAAAAATCCAAAAAAGAGGAAACCGCAGCAGCAAGAGGAGAAGAAGGGGGACACGTGGCTGAGGATGAAAAAAAAGAAAAAAAAAGAAAAAAAAGAGAAGATATGACTGACACATCAGCCAAAAAATAAATGAATAAAAAAAATCCAAAAAAGAGGAAGTAGCAGCAGCAAGAGGAGAAGAAGGGGGACACGTGGCTGAGGAAAAAAAGAAGAAAAAAAACAAAAAAAAGAGAAGATATGACTGAAGCACCAGCCCAAAAATGAGAAAAGAGGTTAAAAAAGAAAATAAATAAATAAAACAAAAAAAAAACTCAAAAAAAGAGGAAGCAGCAGCAGCAAGAGGAGAAGAAGGGGGACACGTGGCTGAGGAAAAAAGAAAAGAAAAAAAAAAGAGAAGATATGACTGACGCACCAGCGAAAAAATGAGAAAAGAGGTTAAAAAAGAAAATAAAAAAATAAAACATAAAAAATCCAAAAAAGAGGAAGCAGCAGCAGCAACAGGAAAGGAAGGGGGACACGTGGCTGAGGAAGAAAAAAAAGAAAAAAAAAGAATAAAAAGAGAAGATATAAATGACGCACCAGCCAAAAAATGAGAAAAGAGGTTAAAAAAGAAAATAAATAAATAAAACATAAAAAATCCAAAAAAGAGGAAGCAGCAGCAGCAAGAGGAAAGGAAGGGGGACACGTGGCTGAGGAAAAAAAAAAGAAAAAAAAAAGAAAAAAAATGAGAAGATATGCCTGACGCACCAGCCAAAAAATGAGAAAAGAGATTAAAAAAGAAAATAAATAAATAAAACGAAAAAAATCCAAAAAAGAGGAAGCAGCAGCAGCAAGAGGAGAAGAAGGGGGACACGAGGCTGAGGAAAAAAAAAGAAAAAAAAAGAGAAGATATGACTGACGCACCAACCAAAAAATGAAAAAAGAGGTTAAAAAAGAAAATAAAAAAATAAAAGTAAAAAAATCCAAAAAGAGGAAGCAGCAGCAGCAAGAGGAGAAGAAGGGGGACACGTGGCTGAGGAAAAAAAAAAGAAAAAAAAAAAGAAAAGAAAAGAGAAGATATGCCTGACGCACCAGCCAAAAAATGAGAAAAGAGGTTAAAAAAGAAAATAAATGAATAAAACAAAAAAAAAATCCAAAAAAGAGGAAACAGCAGCAGCAAGAGAAGATGAAGGGGGGACACGTGGCTGAGGAGAAAAAAAGAAAAAAAAAAAGAATAAAAAGAGAAGATATAAATGACGCACCAGCCAAAAAATGAGAAAAGAAGTTAAAAAAGAAAATAAATAAATAAAACAAAAAAAATCCAAAAAATAGGAAGCAGCAGCAGCAAGAGGAGAAGAAGGGGGACGCGTGGCTGAGGAAAAAAAAAAGAAAAAAAAAGAAAAAAAACAGAAGATATAAATGAAGCACCAGCCAAAAAATGAGAAAAGAGGTTAAAAAAGAAAATAAATAAATAAAACAAAAAAATCCAAAAAAGAGGAAGCAGCAGCAGCAAGAGGAGAAGAAGGGGGACGCGTGGCTGAGGAAAAAAAAAAGAAAAAAAAAGAAAAAAAACAGAAGATATAAATGAAGCACCAGCCAAAAAATGAGAAAAGAGGTTAAAAAAGAAAATAAATAAATAAAACAAAAAAATCCAAAAAATAGGAAGCAGCAGCAGCAAGAGGAGAAGAAGGGGGACGCGTGGCTGAGGAAAAAAAAAAGAAAAAAAAAGAAAAAAAACAGAAGATATAAATGAAGCACCAGCCAAAAAATGAGAAAAGAGGTTAAAAAAGAAAATAAATAAATAAAACAAAAAAATCCAAAAAATAGGAAGCAGCAGCAGCAAGAGGAGAAGAAGGGGGACGCGTGGCTGAGGAAAAAAAAAAGAAAAAAAAAGAAAAAAAACAGAAGATATAAATGAAGCACCAGCCAAAAAATGAGAAAAGAGGTTAAAAAAGGAAATAAATAAATAAAACAGAAAAAAATCCAAAAAAGAGGAAGCAGCAGCAGCAAGAGGAGAAGAAGGGGGACACGTGGCTGAGGAAAAAAAAAAGAAAAAAAAAAGAAAAAAAAGAGAAGATATGACTGACGCACAAGCAAAAAAATGAGAAAAGAGGTTAAAAAAGAAAATAAATAAATAAAACAAAAGAAATCCAAAAAAAGAGGAGGCAGCGGCAGCAAGATGAGAAGAAGGGGGACACGTGGCTGAGGAAAAGAAGGAAAGAAAAAAAAAAAAAAAAAAATAAGAGAAGATATGACTGACGCAGCAGCCTAAAAATGAGAAAAGTGGTTAAAAAAGAAAATAAATAAATAAAACAAAAAAACAAATCCAAAAAAGAGGAGGCAGCAGCAGCAAGAGGAGAAGAAGGGGGACACGTGGCTGAGGAAAAAAAAAAGTGAAGATATGATTGACGCACCAGCCAAAAAATGAGAAAAGAGGTTAAAAAAGAAAATAAATAAATAAAATAAAAAAAATCCAAAAATGAGGGAGCAGCAGCAGCAAGAAAAGAAGGGGGACTCGTGGCTGAGGAAAAAAAAAAGAAAAAAAGGAAAAAAAAGAGAAGATATAAATGACGCACAAGCCAAAAAATGAGAAAAGATGTTAAAAAAGAAAATAAATAAATAAAACAAAAAAATCCAAAAAAGAGGAAGCAGCAGCAGCAAGAGGAGAAGAAGGGGGACACGTGGCTGAGGAAAAAAAAAAGAAAAAAAAAGAGAAGATATGACTGACGCACCAGCCAAAAAATGAGAAAAGAGGTTAAAAAAGAAAATAAATAAATAAAACAGAAAAAAATCCAAAAAAGAGGAAGCAGCAGCAGCAAGAGGAGAAGAAGGGGGACACGTGGCTGAGGAAAAAAAAAGAAAAAAAAAGAAAAAAAGAGAAGATATGACTGACGCACAAGCGAAAAAATGAGAAAAGAGGTTAAAAAAGAAAATAAATAAATAAAAAAAATCCAAAAAAATAGGAAGCAGCAGCAGCAAGATTAGAAGAAGGGGGACACGTGGCTCAGGAAAAGAAGAAAAGAAAAACAAAACAAAAAAAATAAGAGAAGATATGACTAACGCAGCAGCCAAAAAATGAGAAAAGAGGTTAAAAAAGAAAATAAATAAAACAGAAAAAAATCCAAAAAAGAGGAAGCAGCAGCAGCAAGAGGAGAAGAAGGGGGACACGTGGCTGAGGAAAAAAAAAAGAAAAAAAAAGAAAAAAAAAGAAAATATGACTGACGCACCAGCCAAAAAATTAGAAAAGAGGTTAAAAAAGAAAATAAATGAATAAAAAAAAAAATCCAAAAAAAGAGGAAGCAGCAGCAGCAAGAGAAGAAGGGGGACACGTGGCTGAGGAAGAAAAAAAAGAAAAAAAAGAAAAAAAAGAGAAGATATAAATCACGCACCAGCCAAAAAATGAGAAAAGAGGTTAAAAAAGAAAATAAATGAATAAAACAAAAAAAATCCAAAAAAGAGGAAGCAGCAGCAGCAAGAGGAGAAGAAGGGGGACACGTGGCTGAGGAAAAAAAAGGAAAAAAAAAGAAAAAAAAAAAGATATGACTGACGCACCAGCCAAAAAATTAAAAAAGAGGTTAAAAAAGAAAATAAATGAATAAAACAAAAAAAATCCAAAAAAAGAGGAAGCAGCAGCAGCAAGAGGAGAAGAAGGGGGACACGTGGCTGAGAAAGAAAAAAAAGAAAAAAAAGAAAAAAAAGAGAAAATAAATCACGCACCAGCCAAAAAATGAGAAAAGAGGATAAAAAAGAAAATAAATAAATAAAAGTAAAAAAATCCAAAAAGAGGAAGCAGCAGCAGCAAGAGGAGAAGAAGGGGGACACGTGGCTGAGAAAAAAAAGAAAAAAAAAGAAAAAAAGAGAAGATATGACTGACGCACCAGCCAAAACATGAGAAAAGTGGTTAAAAAAGAAAATAAATAAATAAAACAAAAAAAAATCCAAAAAAGAGGAAGCAGCAGCAGCAAGAGGAGAAGAAGGGGGACACTTGGCTGAGGAAAAAAAAGAAGAAAAAAAGAAAAAAAAGAGAATATATGACTGACGCACCAGCCAAAAAATGAGAAAAGAGGTTAAAAAAGAAAATAAATGAATAAAACAAAAAAAAATCCAAAAAAGAGGAAACAGCAGCAGCAAGAGAAGATGAAGGGGGGACACGTGGCTGAGGAAAAAAAAAGAAAAAAAAAGAAAAAAAAAAAGAGAAGATATGACTGACGCACCAGCCAAAATATGAGAAAAGTGGTTAAAAAAGAAAATAAATAAATAAAACAAAAAAAAATCCAAAAAAGAGGAAGCAGCAGCAGCAAGAGGAAAAGAAGGGGGACACGTGGCTGAGGAAAAAAAAGAAAAAAAAAAAGAAAAGAAAAGAGAAGATATGATTGACGCACCAGCGAACAAATGAGAAAAGAGATTAAAAAAGAAAATAAATAAATAAAACGAAAAAAATCCAAAAAAGAGGAAGCAGCAGCAGCAAAAGGAGAAGAAGGGGGACACTTGGCTGAGGAAAAAAAAGAAGAAAAAAAGAAAAAAAAAGAGAATATATGACTGACGCACCAGCAAAAAAATGAGAAAAGAGGTTGAAAAAGAAAATAAATAAATAAAACAAAAAAAAATCCAAAAAAGAGGAAGCAGCAGTAGCAAGAGGAGAAGAAGGGGGACACGTGGCTGAGGAAAAAAAAAAAAAAGAAAAGAAAAGAGAAGATATAAATGACGCACCAGCCAAAAAATGAGAAAAGAGGTTAAAAAAGAAAATAAATGAATAAAACAAAAAAAAATCCAAAAAAGAGGAAACAGCAGCAGCAAGAGAAGAAGAAGGGGGGACACGTGGCTGAGGAAAAAAAAAGAAAAAAAACAGAAAAAAAATGAGAAGGTATGCCTGACGCACCAGCCAAAAAATGAGAAAAGAGGTTAAAAAAGAAAATAAATAAATAAAACAAAAAAAATCCAAAAAAGAGGAAGCAGCAGCAGCAAAAGGAGAAGAAGGGGGACACGTGGCTGAGGAAAAAAAAAGAAAAAAAAAAGAAAAGAAAAGAGAAGATATGCCTGACGCACCAGCCAAAAAATGAGAAAAGAGGTTAAAAAAGAAAATAAATGAATAAAACAAAACAAAAAATCCAAAAAAGAGGAAACAGCAGCAGCAAGAGAAGATGAAGGGGGGACACGTGGCTGAGGAAAAAAAAAGAAAAAAAAAGAAAAAAAAAATGAGAAGATATGCCTGACGCACCAGCCAAAAAAATGAGAAAAGAGGTTAAAAAAGAAAATAAATAAATAAAACAAAAAAAATCCAAAAAATAGGAAGCAGCAGCAGCAAGAGGAGAAGAAGGGGGATGCGTGGCTGAGGAAAAAAAAAGAAAAAAAAAGAAAAAAAAAGAGAAGATATAAATGACGCACCAGCCAAAAAATGAGAAAAGAGGTTAAAAAAGAAAATAAATAAATAAAACAAAAAAAATCAAAAAATGAGGGAGCAGCAGCAGCAAGAGAAGAAGGGGGACACTTGGCTGAGGAAAAAAAAAGAAAAAAAAAAGAAAAAAAAAAGATATGACTGACGCACCAGCCAAAAAATTAAAAAAGAGGTTAAAAAAGAAAATAAATGAATAAAACAAAAAAAATCCAAAAAAAGAGGAAGCAGCAGCAGCAAGAGGAGAAGAAGGGGGACACGTGGCTGAGGAAAAAAAAAAGGAAAAAAAAAAGAAAAGAAAAGAGAAGATATGCCTGACGCACCAGCCAAAAAATGAGAAAAGAGGTTAAAAAAGAAAATAAATGAATAAAACAAAAAAAAAATCCAAAAAAGAGGAAACAGCAGCAGCAAGAGAAGATGAAGGGGGGACACGTGGCTGAGGAAAAAAAAGAAAAAAAAAAAAAAAAAGAGAAGATATGATTAACGCACCAGCGAACAAATGAAAAAAGAGATTAAAAAAGAAAATAAATAAATAAAACGAAAAAAATCCAAAAGAGAGGAAGCAGCAGCAGCAAAAGGAGAAGAAGGGGGACACGTGGCTGAGGAAAAGAAGAAAAGAAAAACAAAACAAAAAAATAAGAGAAGATATGACTGACGCAACAGCCAAAAAATGAGAAAAGAGGTTAAAAAAGAAAATAAATAAAACAGAAAGAAATCCAAAAAAGAGGAAGCAGCAGCAGCAAGAGGAGAAGAAGGGGGACACGTGGCTGAGGAATAAAAAGAAAAAAAAAGAAAAAAAAGAAGATATGACTGACGCACCAGCCTAAAAATTAAAAGAGGTTAAAAAAGAAAATAAATGAATAAAACAAAAAAAATCCAAAAAAAGAGGAAGCAGCAGCAGCAAGAGGAGAAGAAGGGGGACACGTGAAAGAGAAAGAAAAAAAGAAAAAAAAAGAAAAAAAGAGAAGATATAAATCACGCAGCAGTCAAAAAATGAGAAAAGAGGATAAAAAAGAAAATAAATAAATAAAAGTAAAAAAATCCAAAAAGAGGAAGCAGCAGCAGCAAGAGGAGAAGAAGGGGGACACGTGGCTGAGAAAAAAAAGAAAAAAAAAGAATAAAAGAGAAGATATGACTGACGCATCAGCCAAAACATGAGAAAAGTGGTTAAAAAAGAAAATAAATAAAACAAAAAAAATCCAAAAAAGAGGAAGCAGCAGCAGCAAGAGGAGAAGAAGGGGGACACTTGGCTGAGGAAAAAAAAGAAGAAAAAAAGAAAAAAAAAGAATATATGACTGACGCACCAGCAAAAAAATGAGAAAAGAGGTTAAAAAAGAAAATAAATAAATAAAACAAAAAAAAATCGAAAAAACAGGAAGCAGCAGTAGCAAGAGGAGAAGAAGGGGGACACTTGGCTGAGGAAAAAAAAAGAAGAAAAAAAGAAAAAAAAGAGAATATATGACTGACGCACCAGCAAAAAAATGAGAAAAGAGGTTAAAAAAGAAAATAAATAAATAAAACAAAAAAAATCCAAAAAAAGGAAGCAGCAGCAGCAAGAGGAGAAGAAGGGGGACACTTGGCTGAGGAAAAAAAAGAAAAAAACAGAAAAAAGAGAAGATATGACTGACGCAGCAGCCAAAAAATTTGAAAGGAGATTAAAAAAGAAAATAAATAAATAAAACGAAAAAAATCCAAAAAAGAGGAAGCAGCAGCAGCAAGAGGAGAAGAAGGGGGACACGTGGCTGAGGTAAAAAAAAAGAAAAAAAAAAGAAAAGAAAAAAGAAGATATGCCTGACGCACCAGCCAAAAAATGAGAAAAGAGGTTAAAAAAGAAAATAAATGAATAAAAAAAAAAAAATCAAAAAAAGAGGAAACAGCAGCAGCAAGAGAAGATGAAGGGGGGACACGTGGGTGAGGAAAAAAAAGAAAAAAAAAGAAAAAAAAGAGAAGATATAACTGACGCACCAGCCAAAATATGAGAAAAGAGGTTAAAAAAGAAAGTAAATAAATAAAACGAAAAAAAAAATCCAAAAAAAGAGGAAGCAGCAGCAGCAAGAGGAGAAGAAGGGGGACACGTGGCTGAGGAATAAAAAGAAAAAAAAAGAAAAAAAAGAAGATATGACTGACGCACCAGCCTAAAAATTAAAAGAGGTTAAAAAAGAAAATAAATGAATAAAACAAAAAAAATCCAAAAAAAGAGGAAGCAGCAGCAGCAAGAGGAGAAGAAGGGGGACACGTGAAAGAGAAAGAAAAAAAGAAAAAAAAAGAAAAAAAAGAGAAGATATAAATCACGCAGCAGCCAAAAAATGAGAAAAGAGGATAAAAAAGAAAATAAATAAATAAAAGTAAAAAAATCCAAAAAGAGGAAGCAGCAGCAGCAAGAGGAGAAGAAGGGGGACACGTGGCTGAGAAAAAAAAGAAAAAAAAAGAATAAAAGAGAAGATATGACTGACGCATCAGCCAAAACATGAGAAAAGTGGTTAAAAAAGAAAATAAATAAAACAAAAAAAATCCAAAAAAGAGGAAGCAGCAGCAGCAAGAGGAGAAGAAGGGGGACACTTGGCTGAGGAAAAAAAAAGAAGAAAAAAAGAAAAAAAAAAGAATATATGACTGACGCACCAGCAAAAAAATGAGAAAAGAGGTTAAAAAAGAAAATAAATAAATAAAACAAAAAAAAGTCGAAAAAAGAGGAAGCAGCAGTAGCAAGAGGAGAAGAAGGGGGACACTTGGCTGAGGAAAAAAAAAGAAGAAAAAAAGAAAAAAAAGAGAATATATGACTGACGCACCAGCAAAAAAATGAGAAAAGAGGTTAAAAAAGAAAATAAATAAATAAAACAAAAAAAATCCAAAAAAGAGGAAGCAGCAGCAGCAAGAGGAGAAGAAGGGGGACACGTGGCTGAGGTAAAAAAAAAGAAAAAAAAAAGAAAAGAAAAAAGAAGATATGCCTGACGCACCAGCCAAAAAATGAGAAAAGAGGTTAAAAAAGAAAATAAATGAATAAAAAAAAAAAATCAAAAAAAGAGGAAACAGCAGCAGCAAGAGAAGATGAAGGGGGGTCACGTGGGTGAGGAAAAAAAAGAAAAAAAAAGAAAAAAAAGAGAAGATATAACTGACGCACCAGCCAAAATATGAGAAAAGAGGTTAAAAAAGAAAGTAAATAAATAAAACGAAAAAAAAAATCCAAAAAAAGAGGAAGCAGCAGCAGCAAGAGGAGAAGAAGGGGGACACGTGGCTGAGGAAAAAAAAAGAAAAAAAAGAAAAAAAAGAGAAGATATGACTGACGCACCAGCCAAAAAATTAGAAAAGAGGTTAAAAAAGAAAATAAATAAATAAAACAAAAAAAAAATCCAAAAAAAAGGAAGAAGCAGCAGCAAGAGGAGAAGAAGGGGGACACGTGGCTGACGAAAAAAAAAAGAAAAAAAAAGAGAAGATATGACTGACGCACCAGCCAAACAATGAGAAAAGAGGTTAAAAAAGAAAGTAAATAAATAAAACAAGAAAAAAATCCAAAAAAGAGGAAGCAGCAGCAGCAAGAGGAGAAGAAGGGGTACACGTGCCTGAGGAAAAAAAAAAAAAAAAAAAAAAAAAAGAGAAGATATGACTGACGCACTAGCGAAAAAATGAGAAAAGAGGTTAAAAAAGAAAATAAATAAATAAAAGAAAAAAAAATCCAAAAAAGAGGAAGCAGCAGCAGCAAGAGGAGAAGAAAGGGGACACTTGGCTGAGGAAAAAAAAGAAAAAAACAGAAAAAAGAGAAGATATGACTGACGCAGCAGCCAAAAAATGAGAAAAGAGGTTAAAAAAAGAAAATAAATATATGAAACAAAAAAAATCAAACAAAGAGGAAGCAGCAGCAGCAAGAGGAGAAGACGGGGGACACGTGGCTGAGGAAAAAAAAAGGAAAAAAAAAGAAAAAAAAGAAGATATGACTGACGCACCAGCCAAAAAATTAAAAACGAGGTTAAAAAAGAAAATAAATGAATAAAACAGAAAAAAATCCAAAAAAAGAGGAAGCAGCAGCAGCAAGAGAAGAAGGGGGACACGTGGCTGAGGAAGAAAAAAAAGAAAAAAAAAGAATAAAAAGAGAAGATATAAATGACGCACCAGCCAAAAAATGAGAAAAGAGGTTAAAAAAGAAAAAAAATGAATAAAAAAAAATCCAAAAAAGAGGAAACAGCAGCAGCAAGAGGAGAAGAAGGGGGACATGTGGCTGAGGAAGAAAAAAAAGAAAAAAAAAAGAAGATATAAATGACGCACCAGCCAAAAAATGAGAAAAGAGGTTAAAAAAGAAAAAAAATGAATAAAAAAAAATCCAAAAAAGAGGAAACAGCAGCAGCAAGAGGAGAAGAAGGGGGACATGTGGCTGAGGAAGAAAAAAAAG
Source organism: Palaemon carinicauda (assembly GCF_036898095.1). NCBI lineage: Eukaryota > Metazoa > Arthropoda > Malacostraca > Decapoda > Palaemonidae > Palaemon > Palaemon carinicauda. The sequence goes on from NC_090734.1 coordinate 59,616,806, forward strand.
AAAAAAAAAGAAGATATAAATGACGCACCAGCCAAAAAATGAGAAAAGAGGTTAAAAAAGAAAATAAATGAATAAAACAAAAAAAAATCCAAAAAAGAGGAAACAGCAGCAGCAAGAGGAGAAGAAGGGGGACATGTGGCTGAGGAAGAAAAAAAAGAAAAAAAAAGAAGATATAAATGACGCACCAGCCAAAAAATGAGAAAAGAGGTTAAAAAAGAAAATAAATGAATAAAACAAAAACAAAAATCCAAAAAAGAGGAAACAGCAGCAGCAAGAGGAGAAGAAGGGGGACACGTGGTGAGGAAGAAAAAAAAGAAAAAAAAAGAAAAAAAAGAGAAGATATGACTGACACATCAGCCAAAAAATAAATGAATAAAAAAAATCCAAAAAAGAGGAAGTAGCAGCAGCAAGAGGAGAAGAAGGGGGACACGTGGCTGAGGAAAAAAAGAAGAAAAAAAACAAAAAAAAAGAGAAGATATGACTGAAGCACCAGCCAAAAAATGAGAAAAGAGGTTAAAAAAGAAAATAAATAAATAAAACAAAAAAAATTCAAAAAAAGAGGAAGCAGCAGCAGCAAGAGGAGAAGAAGGGGGACACGTGGCTGAGGAAAAAAGAAAAGAAAAAAAAAAGAGAAGATATGACTGACGCACCAGCGAAAAAATGAGAAAAGAGGTTAAAAAAGGAAATAAAAAAATAAAACATAAAAAATCCAAAAAAGAGGAAGCAGCAGCAGCAAGAGGAAAGGATGGGGGACACGTGGCTGAGGAAGAAAAAAAAGAAAAAAAAAGAATAAAAAGAGAAGATATAAATGACGCACCAGCCAAAAAATGAGAAAAGAGGTTAAAAAAGAAAATAAATAAATAAAACATAAAAAATCCAAAAAAGAGGAAGCAGCAGCAGCAAGAGGAAAGGAAGGGGGACACGTGGCTGAGGAAAAAAAAAAAGAAAAAAAAAAGAAAAAAAACGAGAAGATATGCCTGACGCACCAGCCAAAAAATGAGAAAAGAGGTTAAAAAAGAAAATAAATAAATAAAACAAAAAAAATTAAAAAAAAAGAGGAAGCAGCAGCAGCAAGAGGAGAAGAAGGGGGACACGTGGCTGAGGAAAAAAGAAAAGAAAAAAAAAGAGAAGATATGACTGACGCACCAGCGAAAAAATGAGAAAAGAGGTTAAAAAAGAAAATAAAAAAATAAAACATAAAAAATCCAAAAAAGAGGAAGCAGCAGCAGCAAGAGGAAAGGAAGGGGGACACGTGGCTGAGGAAGAAAAAAAAGAAAAAAAAAGAATAAAAAGAGAAGATATAAATGACGCACCAGCCAAAAAATGAGAAAAGAGGTTAAAAAAGAAAATAAATAAATAAAACATAAAAAATCCAAAAAAGAGGAAGCAGCAGCAGCAAGAGGAAAGGAAGGGGGACACGTGGCTGAGGAAGAAAAAAAAGAAAAAAAAAGAATAAAAAGAGAAGATATAAATGACGCACCAGCCAAAAAATGAGAAAAGAGGTTAAAAAAGAAAATAAATAAATAAAACATAAAAAATCCAAAAAAGAGGAAGCAGCAGCAGCAAGAGGAAAGGAAGGGGGACACGTGGCTGAGGAAAAAAAAAAGAAAAAAAAAGAAAAAAAAGAGAAGATATAAATGACGCACCAGCCAAAAAATGAGAAAAGAGGTTAAAAAAGAAAATAAATGAATAAAACAAAAAAAATCAAAAAATGAGGGAGCAGCAGCAGCAAGAGAAGAAGGGGGACACTTGGCTGAGGAAAAAAAAAGAAAAAAAAAGAAAAAAAAAAGAAGATATGACTGACGCACCAGCCAAAAAATTAAAAAAGAGGTTAAAAAAGAAAATAAATGAATAAAACAAAAAAAATCCAAAAAAAGAGGAAGCAGCAGCAGAAAGAGGAGAAGAAGGGGGACACGTGGCTGAGGAAAAAAAAAGGAAAAAAAAAAGAAAAGAAAAGAGAAGATATGCCTGACGCACCAGCCAAAAAATGAGAAAAGAGGTTAAAAAAGAAAATAAATGAATAAAACAAAAAAAAAATCCAAAAAAGAGGAAACAGCAGCAGCAAGAGAAGATGAAGGGGGGACACGTGGCTGAGGAAAAAAAAGAAAAAAAAAAAAAAAAAGAGAAGATATGACTGACGCACCAGCCAAAATATGAGAAAAGTGGTTAAAAAAGAAAATATTTAAATAAAACAAAAAAAAATCCAAAAAAGAGGAAGCAGCAGCAGCAAGAGGAAAAGAAGGGGGACACGTGGCTGAGGAAAAAAAAAAAAAAAAAAGAAAAGAAAAGAGAAGATATGATTGACGCACCAGCGAACAAATGAGAAAAGAGATTAAAAAAGAAAATGAATGAATAAAACGAAAAAAATCCAAAAGAGAGGAAGCAGCAGCAGCAAAAGGAGAAGAAGGGGGACAACTGGCTGAGGAAAAGAAGAAAAGAAAAACAAAACAAAAAAAATAAGAGAAGATATGACTGACGCAACAGCCAAAAAATGAGAAAAGAGGTTAAAAAAGAAAATAAATAAAACAGAAAGAAATCCAAAAAAGAGGAAGCAGCAGCAGCAAGAGGAGAAGAAGGGGGACACGTGGCTGAGAAAAAAAAGAAAAAAAAAGAATAAAAGAGAAGATATGACTGACGCACCAGCCAAAACATGAGAAAAGTGGTTAAAAAAGAAAATAAATAAATAAAACAAAAAAAATCCAAAAAAGAGGAAGCAGCAGCAGCAAGAGGAGAAGAAGGGGGACACTTGGCTGAGGAAAAAAAAGAAGAAAAAAAGAAAAAAAAAAGAATATATGACTGACGCACCAGCAAAAAAATGAGAAAAGAAGTTAAAAAAGAAAATAAATAAATAAAACAAAAAAAAATCGAAAAAAGAGGAAGCAGCAGTAGCAAGAGGAGAAGAAGGGGGACACTTGGCTGAGGAAAAAAAAAGAAGAAAAAAAGAAAAAAAAGAGAATATATGACTGACGCACCAGCAAAAAAATGAGAAAAGAGGTTAAAAAAGAAAATAAATAAATAAAACAAAAAAAATCCAAAAAAAAGGAAGCAGCAGCAGCAAGAGGAGAAGAACGGCGACACTTGGCTGAGGAAAAAAAAGAAAAAAACAGAAAAAAGAGAAGATATGACTGACGCAGCAGCCAAAAAATTTGAAAAGAGATTAAAAAAGAAAATAAATAAATAAAACGAAAAAAATCCAAAAAAGAGGAAGCAGCAGCAGCAAGAGGAGAAGAAGGGGGACACGTGGCTGAGGTAAAAAAAAAGAAAAAAAAAAGAAAAGAAAAAAGAAGATATGCCTGACGCACCAGCCAAAAAATGAGAAAAGAGGTTAAAAAAAATAAATGAATAAAACAAAAAAAAATCCAAAAAAGAGGAAACAGCAGCAGCAAGAGAAGATGAAGGGGGGACACGTGGGTGAGGAAAAAAAAGAAAAAAAAAGAAAAAAAAGAGAAGATATAACTGACGCACCAGCCAAAATATGAGAAAAGAGGTTAAAAAAGAAAGTAAATAAATAAAACAAAAAAAAAATCCAAAAAAAGAGGAAGCAGCAGCAGCAAGAGGAGAAGAAGGGGGACACGTGGCTGAGGAAAAAAAAAGAAAAAAAAGAAAAAAAAGAGAAGATATGACTGACGCACCAGCCAAAAAATTAGAAAAGAGATTAAAAAAGAAAATAAATAAATAAAACAAAAAAAAATCCAAAAAAAAGGAAGCAGCAGCAGCAAGAGGAGAAGAAGGGGGACACGTGGCTGACGAAAAAAAAAAGAAAAAAAAAAGAGAAGATATGACTGACGCACCAGCCAAACAATGAGAAAAGAGGTTAAAAAAGAAAGTAAATAAATAAAACAAAAAAAAATCCAAAAAAGAGGAAGCAGCAGCAGCAAGAGGAGAAGAAGGGGGACACGTGCCTGAGGAAAAAAAAGAAAAAAACAGAAAAAAGAGAAGATATGACTGACGCAGCAGCCAAAAAATGAGAAAAGAGGTTAAAAAAAGAAAATAAATATATGAAACAAAAAAAAATCCAACAAAGAGGAAGCAGCAGCAGCAAGAGGAGAAGACGGGGGACACGTGCCTGAGGAAAAAAAAAAAAAAAAAAAAAAAAAAGAGAAGATATGACTGACGCACTAGCGAAAAAATGAGAAAAGAGGTTAAAAAAGAAAATAAATAAATAAAAGAAAAAAAAATCCAAAAAAGAGGAAGCAGCTGCAGCAAGAGGAGAAGAAGGGGGACACTTGGCTGAGAAAAAAAAAGAAAAAAACAGAAAAAAGAGAAGATATGACTGACGCAGCAGCCAAAAAATGAGAAAAGAGGTTAAAAAAAGAAAATAAATATATGAAACAAAAAAAAATCCAACAAAGAGGAAGCAGCAGCAGCAAGAGGAGAAGACGGGGGACACGTGGCTGAGGAAAAAAAAAGGAAAAAAAAAGAAAAAAAAGAAGATATGACTGACGCACCAGCCAAAAAATTAAAAACGAGGTTAAAAAAGAAAATAAATGAATAAAACAAAAAAAATCCAAAAAAAGAGGAAGCAGCAGCAGCAAGAGGAGAAGAAGGGGGACACGTGGCTGAGGAAGAAAAAAAAGAAAAAAAAAGAATAAAAAGAGAAGATATAAATGACGCACCAGCCAAAAAATGAGAAAAGAGGTTAAAAAAGAAAATAAATGAATAAAACAAAAAAAAATCCAAAAAAGAGGAAACAGCAGCAGCAAGAGGAGAAGAAGGGGGACACGTGGCTGAGGAAGAAAAAAAGAAAAAAAAAGAAAAAAAAAGAAGATATAAATGACGCACCAGCCAAAAAATGAGAAAAGAGGTTAAAAAAGAAAAAAAATGAATAAAAAAAAAATCCAAAAAAGAGGAAACAGCAGCAGCAAGAGGAGAAGAAGGGGGACATGTGGCTGAGGAAGAAAAAAAAGAAAAAAAAAGAAGATATAAATGACGCACCAGCCAAAATATGAGAAAAGAGGTTAAAAAAGAAAATAAATGAATAAAACAAAAACAAAAATCCAAAAAAGAGGAAACAGCAGCAGCAAGAGGAGAAGAAGGGGGACACGTGGCTGAGGAAGAAAACAAAGAAAAAAAAAGAAAAAAAAGAGAAGATATGACTGACACATCAGCCAAAAAATAAATGAATAAAAAAAATCCAAAAAAGAGGAAGTAGAAGCAGCAAGAGGAGAAGAAGGGGGACACGTGGCTGAGGAAAAAAAGAAGAAAAAAAACAAAAAAAAAGAGAAGATATGACTGAAGCACCAGCCAAAAAATGAGAAAAGAGGTTAAAAAAGAAAATAAATAAATAAAACAAAAAAAATTCAAAAAAAGAGGAAGCAGCATCAGCAAGAGGAGAAGAAGGGGGACACGTGGCTGAGGAAAAAAGAAAAGAAAAAAAAAAGAGAAGATATGACTGACGCACCAGCGAAAAAATGAGAAAAGAGGTTAAAAAAGAAAATAAAAAAATAAAACATAAAAAATCCAAAAAAGAGGAAGCAGCAGCATCAAGAGGAAAGGAAGGGGGACACGTGGCTGAGGAAGAAAAAAAAGAAAAAAAAAGAATAAAAAGAGAAGATATAAATGACGCACCAGCCAAAAAATGAGAAAAGAGGTTAAAAAAGAAAATAAATAAATAAAACATAAAAAATCCAAAAAAGAGGAAGCAGCAGCAGCAAGAGGAAAGGAAGGGGGACACGTGGCTGAGGAAAAAAAAAAGAAAAAAAAAAGAAAAAAAATGAGAAGATATGCCTGACGCACCAGCCAAAAAATTAGAAAAGAGATTAAAAAAGAAAATAAATAAATAAAACGAAAAAAATCCAAAAAAGAGGAAGCAGCAGCAGCAAGAGGAGAAGAAGGGGGACACGAGGCTGAGGAAAAAAAAAAGAAAAAAAAAAGAGAAGATATGACTGACGCACCAACCAAAAAATGAGAAAAGAGGTTAAAAAAGAAAATAAATGAATAAAACAAAAAAAATCCAAAAAAAGAGGAAGCAGCAGCAGCAAGAGGAGAAGAAGGGGGACACGTGGCTGAGGAAGAAAAAAAAGAAAAAAAAAGAATAAAAAGAGAAGATATAAATGACGCACCAGCCAAAAAATGAGAAAAGAGGTTAAAAAAGAAAATAAATGAATAAAACAAAAAAAAATCCAAAAAATAGGAAACAGCAGCAGCAAGAGGAGAAGAAGGGGGACACGTGGCTGAGGAAGAAAAAAAGAAAAAAAAAGAAAAAAAAAAGAAGATATAAATGACGCACCAGCCAAAAAATGAGAAAAGAGGTTAAAAAAGAAAAAAAATGAATAAAAAAAAAATCCAAAAAAGAGGAAACAGCAGCAGCAAGAGGAGAAGAAGGGGGACATGTGGCTGAGGAAGAAAAAAAAGAAAAAAAAAGAAGATATAAATGACGCACCAGCCAAAAAATGAGAAAAGAGGTTAAAAAAGAAAAAAAATGAATAAAAAAAAATCCAAAAAAGAGGAAACAGCAGTAGCAAGAGGAGAAGAAGGGGGACATGTGGCTGAGGAAGAAAAAAAAGAAAAAAAAAAGAAGATATAAATGACGCACCAGCCAAAAAATGAGAAAAGAGGTTAAAAAAGAAAATAAATGAATAAAACAAAAACAAAAATCCAAAAAAAGAGGAAACAGCAGCAGCAAGAGGAGAAGAAGGGGGACACGTGGCTGAGGAAGAAAAAAAAGAAAAAAAAAGAAAAAAAAGAGAAGATATGACTGACACATCAGCCAAAAAATAAATGAATAAAAAAAATCCAAAAAAGAGGAAGTAGCAGCAGCAAGAGGAGAAGAAGGGGGACACGTGGCTGAGGAAAAAAAGAAGAAAAAAAACAAAAAAAAAGAGAAGATATGACTGAAGCACCAGCCAAAAAATGAGAAAAGAGGTTAAAAAAGAAAATAAATAAATAAAACAAAAAAAATTCAAAAAAAGAGGAAGCAGCAGCAGCAAGAGGAGAAGAAGGGGGACGCGTGGCTGAGGAAAAAAGAAAAGAAAAAAAAAAGAGAAGATATGACTGACGCACCAGCGAAAAAATGAGAAAAGAGGTTAAAAAAGAAAATAAAAAAATAAAACATAAAAAATCCAAAAAAGAGGAAGCAGCAGCATCAAGAGGAAAGGAAGGGGGACACGTGGCTGAGGAAGAAAAAAAAGAAAAAAAAAAGAAAAAGAGAAGATATAAATGACGCACCAGCCAAAAAATGAGAAAAGAGGTTAAAAAAGAAAATAAATAAATAAAACATAAAAAATCCAAAAAAGAGGAAGCAGCAGCAGCAAGAGGAAAGGAAGGGGGACACGTGGCTGAGGAAAAAAAAAAGAAAAAAAAAAAGAAAAAAAATGAGAAGATATGCCTGACGCACCAGCCAAAAAATGAGAAAAGAGATTAAAAAAGAAAATAAATAAATAAAACGAAAAAAATCCAAAAAAGAGGAAGCAGCAGCAGCAAGAGGAGAAGAAGGGGGACACGAGGCTGAGGAAAAAAAAAGAAAAATAAAAGAGAAGATATGACTGACGCACCAACCAAAAAATGAGAAAAGAGGTTAAAAAAGAAAATAAAAAAATAAAAGTAAAAAAATCCAAAAAGAGGAAGCAGCAGCAGCAAGAGGAGAAGAAGGGGGACACGTGGCTGAGAAAAAAAAAGAAAAAAAAGAAAAAAAAGAGAAGATATGACTAACGCACCAGCCAAAATATGAGAAAAAAGGTTAATAAAGAAAATAAATAAATAAAACAAAAAAAAATCCACAAAAGAGGAAGCAGCAGCAGCAAGAGGAAAAGAAGGGGGACACGTGGCTGAGGAAAAAAAAGAAAAAAAAAGAAAAGAAAAGAGAAGATATGATTGACGCACCAGCGAAAAAATGAGAAAAGAGATTAAAAAAGAAAATAAATAAATAAAACGAAAAAAATCCAAAAAAAGGAAGCAGCAGCAGCAAGAGGAGAAGAAGGGGGACACTTGGCTGAGGAAAAAAAAAGAAGAAAAAAAGAAAAAAAAGAGAATATATGACTGACGCACCAGCAAAAAAATGAGAAAAGAGGTTAAAAAAGAAAATAAATAAATAAAACAAAAAAAATCCATAAAAGAGGAAGCAGCAGCAGCAAGAGGAGAAGAAGGGGGACACGTGGCTGAAGAAAAAAAAAGAAAAAAAAAAGAAAAGAAAAGAGAAGATATGCCTGACGCACCAGCCAAAAAATGAGAAAAGAGGTTAAAAAAAAAATAAATGAATAAAACAAAAAAAAAATCCAAAAAAGAGGAAACAGCAGCAGCAAGAGAAGATGAAGGGGGGACACGTGGCAGAGGAAAAAAAAGAAAAAAAAGAAAAAAAAAGAGAAGATATGACTGACGCACCAGCCAAAATATGAGGAAAGTGGTTAAAAAAGAAAATAAATAAATATAACAAAAAAAAAATCCAAAAAAGAGGAAGCAACAGCAGCAAGAGGAAAAGAAGGGGGACAATTGGCTGAGGAAAAAAAAAAGAAGAAAAAAGAAAAAAAGAGAATATATGACTGACTTACCAGAAAAAAATGAGAAAAGAGGTTAAAAAAGAAAATAAATAAATAAAACAAAAAAAATCGAAAAAAGAGGAAGCAGCAGTAGCAAGAGGAGAAGAAGGGGGACACGTGGCTGAGGAAAAAAAAAAGAAAAAAAGAAAAGAAAAGAGAAGATATAAATGAAGCACCAGCCAAAAAATGAGAAAAGAGATTAAAAAAGAAAATAAATGAATAAAACAAAAAAAAAATCCAAAAAAAGAGGAAACAGCAGCAGCAAGAGAAGATAAAGGGGGGACACGTGGTGAGGAAAAAAAAAGAAAAAAAAAGAAAAAAAATGAGAAGATATGCCTGACGCACCAGCCAAAAAATGAGAAAAGAGGTTAAAAAAGAAAATAAATAAATAAAACAAAAAAAAAATCCAAAAAAGAGGAAGCAGCAGCAGCAAGAGGAGAAGAAGGGGGACACTTGGCTGAGGAAAAAAAAAGAAAAAAAAAAAAGAAAAGAAAAGAGAAGATATGCCTGACGCACCAGCCAAAAAATGAGAAAAGAGGTTAAAAAAGAAAATAAATGAATAAAACAAAAAAAAAATCCAAAAAAGAGGAAACAGCAGCAGCAAGAGAAGATAAAGGGGGGACACGTGGTGAGGAAAAAAAAAGAAAAAAAAGAAAAAAAATGAGAAGATATGCCTGACGCACCAGCCAAAAAATGAGAAAAGAGGTTAAAAAAGAAAATAAATAAATAAAACAAAAAAAATCCAAAAAATAGGAAGCAGCAGCAGCAAGAGGAGAAGAAGGGGGACGCGTGGCTGAGGAAAAAAAAAGAAAAAAAAAGAAAAAAAACAGAAGATATAAATGACGCACCAGCCAAAAAATGAGAAAAGAGGTTAAAAAAGAAAATAAATAAATAAAACAAAAAAATCCAAAAAAGAGGAAGCAGCAGCAGCAAGAGGAGAAGAAGGGGGACATGTGGCTGAGGAAAAAAAAAAGAAAAAAAAAGAGAAGATATGACTGACCCACCAGCCAAAAAATGAGAAAAGAGGTTAAAATAGAAAATAAATAAATAAAACAGAAAAAAAATCCAAAAAAGAGGAAGCAGCAGCATCAAGAGGAGAAGAAGGGGGACACGTGGCTGAGGGAAAAAAAAAGAAAAAAAAAAGAAAAAAAGAGAAGATATGACTGACGCACAAGCGAAAAAATGAGAAAAGAGGTTAAAAAAGAAAAAAAATAAATAAAACAAAAGAAATCCAAAAAAAGAGGAGGCAGCAGCAGCAAGAAGAGAAGAAGGGGGACACGTGGCTGAGGAAATGAAGGAAAGAAAAACAAAACAAAAAAAATAAGAGAAGATATGACTGACGCAGCAGCCAAAAAATGAGAAAAGTGGTTAAAAAAGAAAATAAATAAATAAAACAAAAAAACAAATCCAAAAAAGAGGAGGCAGCAGCAGCAAGAGGAGAAGAAGGGGGACACGTGGCTGAGGAAAAAAAAAAAAGTGAAGATATGATTGACGCACCAGCCAAAATATGAGAAAAGATGTTAAAAAAGAAAACACATAAATAAAACGAAAAAAATCCAAAAAAGAGGAAGCAGCAGCAGCAAGAGGAGAAGAAGGGGGACACGTTGCTGAGGAAAAAAAAGAAAAAAAAAGAAAAAAAAGAGAAGATATGACTGACGCACCAGCCAAAATATGAGAAAAGATGTTAAAAAAGAAAATAAGTAAATAAAACAGAAAAAAATCCAAAAAAGAGGAAGCAGCAGCAGCAAGAGGAGAAGAAGGGGGACATGTGGCTGAGGAAAAAAAAAAGAAAAAAAAAAGAAAAAAAAGAGAACATATGACTGACGCACAAGCGAAAAAATGAGAAAAGAGGTTAAAAAAGAAAATAAATAAATAAAACAAAAAAAAATCCAAAAAAAAAGAGGAAGCAGCAGCAGCAAGATGAGAAGAAGGGGGACACGTGGCTGAGGAAAAGAAGATAAGAACAACAAAACAAAAAAAAATAAGAGAAGATATGACTGACGCAGCATCCAAAAAAAAATGAGAAAAGAGGTTAAAAAAGAAAATAAATAAATAAAACCAAAAAAATTCAAAAATGAGGGAGCAGCAGCAGCAAGAAAAGAAGGGGGACTCGTGGCTGAGAAAAAAAAAAAAAGAAAAAAAGGAAAAAAAAGAGAAGATATAAATGACGCACCAGCCAAAAAATGAGAAAAGATGTTAAAAAAGAAAATAAATAAATAAAAAAAAAAAATCCAAAAAAGAGGAAGCAGCAGCAGCAAGAGGAGAAGAAGGGGGACACGTGGCTGAGGAAAAAAAAAAGAAAAAAAAAAGAGAAGATATGACTGACGCACCAGCCAAAAAATGAGAAAAGAGGTTAAAAAAGAAAATAAATAAATAAAACAGAAAAAAATCCAAAAAAGAGGAAGCAGCAGCAGCAAGAGGAGAAGAAGGGGGACACGTGGCTGAGGAAAAAAAAAAGAAAAAAAAAGAAAAAAAGAGAAGATATGACTGACGCACAAGCGAAAAAATGAGAAAAGAGGTTAAAAAAGAAAATAAATAAATAAAAAAAAATCCAAAAAAAGAGGAAGCAGCAGCAGCAAGATTAGAAGAAGGGGGACACGTGGCTGAGGAAAAGAAGAAAAGAAAAAAAAAAAAAATAAGAGAAGATATGACTAACGCAGCAGCCAAAAAATGAGAAAAGAGGTTAAAAAAGAAAATAAATAAAACAGAAAAAAATCCAAAAAAGAGGAAGCAGCAGCAGCAAGAGGAGAAGAAGGGGGACACGTGGCTGAGGAAAAAAAAAAGAAAAAAATAAGAAAAAAAAAGAAGATATGACTGACGCACCAGCCAAAAAATTAGAAAAGAGGTTAAAAAAGAAAATAAATGAATAAAACAAAAAAAATCCAAAAAAAGAGGAAGCAGCAGCAGCAAGAGAAGAAGGGGGACACGTGGCTGAGGAAGAAAAAAAAGAAAAAAAAAGAAAAAAAAGAGAAGATATAAATCACGCACCAGCCAAAAAATGAGAAAAGAGGTTAAAAAAGAAAATAAATGAATAAAAAAAAATCCAAAAAAGAGGAAGTTTCAGCAGCAAGAGGAGAAGAAGGGGGACACATGGCTGAGGAAAAAAAAAGGAAAAAAAAAGAAAAAAGAAGAAGATATGACTGACGCACCAGCCAAAAAATTAAAAAAGAGGTTAAAAAAGAAAATAAATGAATAAAACAAAAAAAATCCAAAAAAAAGAGGAAGCAGCAGCAGCAAGAGGAGAAGAAGGGGGACACGTGGCTGAGAAAGAAAAAAAAGAAAAAAAAAGAAAAAAAAGAGAAAATAAATCACGCACCAGCCAAAAAATGAGAAAAGAGGATAAAAAAGAAAATAAATAAATAAAAGTAAAAAAATCCAAAAAGAGGAAGCAGCAGCAGCAAGAGGAGAAGAAGGGGGACACGTGGCTGAGAAAAAAAAGAAAAAAAAAAGAAAAAAAGAGAAGATATGACTGACGCACCAGCCAAAACATGAGAAAAGTGGTTAAAAAAGAAAATAAATAAATAAAACAAAAAAAATCCAAAAAAGAGGAAGCAGCAGCAGCAAGAGGAGAAGAAGGGGGACACTTGGCTGAGGAAAAAAAAGAAGAAAAAAAGAAAAAAAAGAGAATATATGACTGACGCACCAGCAAAAAAATGAGAAAAGAGGTTAAAAAAGAAAATAAATAAATAAAACAAAACAAATCCAAAAAAGAGGAAGCAGCAGCAGCAAGAGGAGAAGAAGGGGGACACGTGGCTGAGGAAAAAAAAAAAAAAAAAAAAAAAGAAAAGAGAAGATATGCCTGACGCACCAGCCAAAAAATGAGAAAAGAGGTTAAAAAAGAAAATAAATGAATAAAACAAAAAAAAAATCCAAAAAAGAGGAAACAGCAGCAGCAAGAGAAGATGAAGGGGGGACACGTGGCTGAGGAAAAAAAAGAAAAAAAAAGAAAAAAAAAGAAAATATATGACTGACGCACCAGCCAAAATATGAGAAAAGTGGTTAAAAAAGAAAATAAATAAATAAAACAAAAAAAAATCCAAAAAAGAGGAAGCAGCAGCAGCAAGAGGAAAAGAAGGGGGACACGTGGCTGAGGAAAAAAAAGAAAAAAAAAAGAAAAGAAAAGAGAAGATATGATTGACGCACCAGCGAACAAATGAGAAAAGAGATTAAAAAAGAAAATAAATAAATAAAACGAAAAAAATCCAAAAAAGAGGAAGCAGCAGCAGCAAAAGGAGAAGAAGGGGGACACGTGGCTGAGAAAGAAAAAAAAGAAAAAAAAAGAAAAAAAAGAGAAAATAAATCACGCACCAGCCAAAAAATGAGAAAAGAGGATAAAAAAGAAAATAAATAAATAAAAGTAAAAAAATCCAAAAAGAGGAAGCAGCAGCAGCAAGAGGAGAAGAAGGGGGACACGTGGCTGAGAAAAAAAAGAAAAAAAAAAGAAAAAAAGAGAAGATATGACTGACGCACCAGCCAAAACATGAGAAAAGTGGTTAAAAAAGAAAATAAATAAATAAAACCAAAAAAAATCCAAAAAAGAGGAAGCAGCAGCAGCAAGAGGAGAAGAAGGGGGACACTTGGCTGAGGAAAAAAAAGAAGAAAAAAAGAAAAAAAAGAGAATATATGACTGACGCACCAGCAAAAAAATGAGAAAAGAGGTTAAAAAAGAAAATAAATAAATAAAACAAAACAAATCCAAAAAAGAGGAAGCAGCAGCAGCAAGAGGAGAAGAAGGGGGACACGTGGCTGAGGAAAAAAAAAAAAGAAAAAAGAAAAGAAAAGAGAAGATATGCCTGACGCACCAGCCAAAAAATGAGAAAAGAGGTTAAAAAAGAAAATAAATGAATAAAACAAAAAAAAAATCCAAAAAAGAGGAAACAGCAGCAGCAAGAGAAGATGAAGGGGGGACACGTGGCTGAGGAAAAAAAAGAAAAAAAAAGAAAAAAAAAATATATGACTGACGCACCAGCCAAAATATGAGAAAAGTGGTTAAAAAAGAAAATAAATAAATAAAACAAAAAAAAATCCAAAAAAGAGGAAGCAGCAGCAGCAAGAGGAAAAGAAGGGGGACACGTGGCTGAGGAAAAAAAAGAAAAAAAAAAGAAAAGAAAAGAGAAGATATGATTGACGCACCAGCGAACAAATGAGAAAAGAGATTAAAAAAGAAAATAAATAAATAAAACGAAAAAAATCCAAAAAAGAGGAAGCAGCAGCAGCAAAAGGAGAAGAAGGGGGACACTTGGCTGAGGAAAAAAAAAGAAGAAAAAAAGAAAAAAAGAGAATATATGACTGACGCACCAGCAAAAAAATGAGAAAAGAGGTTGAAAAAGAAAATAAATAAATAAAACAAAAAAAAATCCAAAAAAGAGGAAGCAGCAGTAGCAAGAGGAGAAGAAGGGGGACACGTGGCTGAGGAAAAAAAAAAGAAAAGAAAAGAGAAGATATAAATGACGCACCAGCCAAAAAATGAGAAAAGAGGTTAAAAAAGAAAATAAATGAATAAAACAAAAAAAAAATCCAAAAAAGAGGAAACAGCAGCAGCAAGAGAAGATGAAGGGGGGACACGTGCCTGAGAAAAAAAAAGAAAAAAAACAGAAAAAAATTGAGAAGATATGCCTGACGCACCAGCCAAAAAATGAGAAAAGAGGTTAAAAAAGAAAATAAATAAATAAAACAAAAAAAATCCAAAAAAGAGGAAGCAGCAGCAGCAAAAGGAGAAGAAGGGGGACACGTGGCTGAGGAAAAAAAAAGAAAAAAAAAAGAAAAGAAAAGAGAAGATATGCCTGATGCACCAGCCAAAAAATGAGAAAAGAGGTTAAAAAAGAAAATAAATGAATAGAACAAAAAAAAAATCCAAAAAAGAGGAAACAGCAGCAGCAAGAGAAGATGAAGGGGGGACACGTGGCTGAGGAAAAAAAAAGAAAAAAAAAGAAAAAAAAATGAGAAGATATGCCTGACGCACCAACCAAAAAAATGAGAAAAGAGGTTAAAAAAGAAAATAGATAAATAAAACAAAAAAAAATCCAAAAAATAGGAAGCAGCAGCAGCAAGAGGAGAAGAAGGGGGACGCGTGGCTGAGGAAAAAAAAAAAAAAAAGAAAAAAAAAGAGAAGATATAAATGACGCAACTGCCAAAAAATGAGAAAAGAGGTTAAAAAAGAAAATAAATAAATAAAACAAAAAAAAATCAAAAAATGAGGGAGCAGCAGCAGCAAGAGAAGAAGGGGGACACTTGGCTGAGGAAAAAAAAAGAAAAAAAAAGAAAAAAAAAAAAGAAGATATGACTGACGCACCAGCCAAAAAATTAAAAAAGAGGTTAAAAAAGAAAATAAATGAATAAAACAAAAAAAATCCAAAAAAAGAGGAAGCAGCAGCAGCAAGAGGAGAAGAAGGGGGACACGTGGCTGAGGAAGAAAAAAAGAAAAGAAAAAAGAAAAAAAAAGAGAAGATATGACTGACGCACAAGCGAAAAAATGAGAAAAGAGGTTAAAAAAGAAAATGAATAAGTAAAACAAAAAAATTCCAAAAAAAGAGGAAGCAGCAGCAGCAAGATGAGAAGTAGGGGGACACGTGGCTGAGGAAAAGAAGAAAAGAAAAACAAAACAAAAAAAATAAGAGAAGATATGACTGACGCAGAAGCCAAAAAATGAGAAAAGTGGTTAAAAAAGAAAATAAATAAATAAAACAAAAACAAATCCAAAAAAGAGGAAACAGCAGCAGCAAGAGAAGATGAAGGGGGGACACGTGGCTGAGGAAAAAAAGAAAAAAAAAGAAAAAAAAGAAAAGATATGACTGACGCACCAGCCAAAATATGAGAAAAGAGGTTAAAAAAGAAAATAAATAAAAAAACAAAAAAAAATCTAAAAAAGAGGAAGCAGCAGCAGCAAGAGGAAAGGAAGGGGGACACGTGGCTGAGGAAAAAAAAGAAAAAAAAAGAAAAGAAAAGAGAAGATATGATTGACGCACCAGCAAACAAATGAGAAAAGAGATTAAAAAAGAAAATAAATAAATAAAACGAAAAAAATCCAAAAAAGAGGAAGCAGCAGCAGCAAAAGGAGAAGAAGGGGGACACGTGGCTGAGAAAAAAAAAAGAAAAAAAAACAGAAAAAAAATGAGAAGATATGCCTGACGCACCAGCCAAAAAATGAGAAAAGAGGTTAAAAAAGAAAATAAATAAATAAAACAAAAAAAATCCAAAAAAGAGGAAGCAGCAGCAGCAAAAGGAGAAGAAGGGGGACACGTGGCTGAGGAAAAAAAAAGAAAAAAAAAAGAAAAGAAAAGAGAAGATATGCCTGATGCACCAGCCAAAAAATGAGAAAAGAGGTTAAAAAAGAAAATAAATGAATAAAACAAAAAAAAAATCCAAAAAAGAGGAAACAGCAGCAGCAAGAGAAGATGAAGGGGGGACACGTGGCTGAGGAAAAAAAAAGAAAAAAAAATGAGAAGATATGCCTGACGCACCAGCCAAAAAAATGAGAAAAGAGGTTAAAAAAGAAAATAAATAAATAAAACAAAAAAAATCCAGAAAATAGGAAGCAGCAGCAGCAAGAGGAGAAGAAGGGGGACGCGTGGCTGAGGAAAAAAAAAAAAAAAAAAAGAAAAAAAAGAAAGGATATAAATGACGCACCAGCCAAAAAATGAGAAAAGAAGTTAAAAAAGAAAATAAATAAATAAAACAAAAAAAATCAAAAAATGAGGGAGCAGCAGCAGCAAGAGAAGAAGGGGGACACTTGGCTGAGGAAAAAAAAAGAAAAAAAAAAAGAAAAAAAAAAAAGAAGATATGACTGACGCACAAGCCAAAAAATTAAAAAAGAGGTTAAAAAAGAAAATAAATGAATAAAACAAAAAAAATCCAAAAAAAGAGGAAGCAGCAGCAGCAAGAGGAGAAGAAGGGGGACACGTGGCTGAGGAAGAAAAAAAGAAAAGAAAAAAGAAAAAAAAGAGAAGATATGACTGACGCACAAGCGAAAAAATGAGAAAAGAGGTTAAAAAAGAAAATGAATAAGTAAAACAAAAAAATCCAAAAAAAGAGGAAGCAGCAGCAGCAAGATGAGAAGTAGGGGGACACGTGGCTGAGGAAAAGAAGAAAAGAAAAACAAAACAAAAAAATAAGAGAAGATATGACTGACGCAGCAGCCAAAAAATGAGAAAAGTGGTTAAAAAAGAAAATAAATAAATAAAACAAAAACAAATCCAAAAAAGAGGAGGCAGCAGCAGCAAGAGGAGAAGAAGGAGGACACGTGGCTGAGGAAAAAAAAAATTGAAGATATTATTGACGCACCAGCCAAAATATGAGAAAAGATGTTAAAAAAGAAAATACATAAATAAAACGAAAAAAATCCAAAAAAGAGGAAGCAGCAGCAGCAAGAGGAGAAGAAGGGGGACACGAGGATGAGGAAAAAAAAAGAAAAAAAAAGAAAAAAAAGAGAAGATATGACTGACGCACCAGCCAAAATATGAGAAAAGATGTTAAAAAAGAAAATAAATAAATAAAACAGAAAAAAATCCAAAAAAGAGGAAGCAGCAGCAGCAAGAGGAGAAGAAGGGGGACACGTGGCTGAGGAAAAAAAAGAAAAAAAGAGAAGATATGACTGACGCACAAGCGAAAAAATGAGAAAAGAGGTTAAAAAAGAAAATAAATAAATAAAACAGAAAAAAATCCAAAAAAAAGAGGAAGCAGCAGCAGCAAGATGAGAAGAAGGGGGACACGTGGCTGAGGAAAAGAAGAAAAGAAAAACAAAACAAAAAAAATAAGAGAAGATATGACTGACGCAGCAGCCAAAAAATGAGAAAAGAGGTTAAAAAAGAAAATAACTAAATAAATAAAAAAAAATCCAAAAATGAGGGAGCAGCAGCAGCAAGAGAAGAAGGGGGACACGTGGCTGAGGAAAAAAAAAGAAAAAAGGAAAAAAAAAGAGAAGATATAGATGACGCACCAGCCAAAAAATGAGAAAAGAGGTTAAAAAAAAATAAAGAAATAAAACAAAAAAATCCAAAAAAGAGGAAGCAGCAGCAGCAAGAGGAGAAGAAGGGGGACACGTGGCTGAGGAAAAAAAAAGAAAAAAAAAGAGAGGATATGACTGACGCACCAGCCAAAAAATGAGAAAAGAGGTTAAAAAAGAAAATAAATAAATAAAACAAAAAAATCCAAAAAAGAGGAAGCAGCAGCAGCAAGAGGAGAAGAAGGGGGACACGTGGCTGAGGAAAAAAAAAAGAAAAAAATAAGAAAAAAAGAGAAGATGTGACTGACGCACAAGCGAAAAAATGAGAAAAGAGGTTAAAAAAGAAAATAAATAAATAAAACAAAAAAAAAATCGAAAAAAGAGGAAGCAGCAGTAGCAAGAGGAGAAGAAGGGGGACACGTGGCTGAGGAAAAAAAAAGAAAAAAAAAAGAAAAGAAAAGAGAAGATATGATTGACGCACCAGCGAACAAATGAGAAAAGAGATTAAAAAAGAAAATAAATAAATAAAACGAAAAAAATCCAAAAAAGAGGAAGCAGCAGCAGCAAGAGGAGAAGAAGGGGGACACTTGGCTGAGGAAAAAAAAAGAAGAAAAAAAGAAAAAAAAGAGAATATATGACTGACGCACCAGCAAAAAAATGAGAAAAAAGGTTAAAAAGAAAATAAATAAATAAAACAAAAAAAAAATCGAAAAAAGAGGAAGCAGCAGTAGCAAGAGGAGAAGAAGGGGGACACGTGGCTGAGGAAAAAAAAAAAAAAAAAAAGAAAAGAAAAGAGAAGATATAAATGACGCACCAGCAAAAAAATGAGAAAAAAGGTTAAAAAAGAAAATAAATGAATAAAACAAAAAAAAAATCCAAAAAAGAGGAAACAGCAGCAGCAAGAGAAGATGAAGGGGGGACACGTGGCTGAGGAAAAAAAAGAAAAAAAAAGAAAAAAAAATGAGAAGATATGCCTGACGCACCAGCCAAAAAATGAGAAAAGAGGTTAAAAAAAATAAATAAATAATACAAAAAAATCCAAAAAATAGGAAGCAGCAGCAGCAAGAGGAGAAGAAGGGGGACGCGTGGCTGAGGAAAAAATAAAGAAAAAAAAAAAAAAAGAGAAGATATAAATGACGCACCAGCCAAAAAATGAGAAAAGAGGTTAAAAAAGAAAATAAATAAATAAAACAAAAAAAATCCAAAAATGAGGGAGCAGCAGCAGCAAGAGAAGAAGGGGGGTACTTGGCTGAGGAAAAAAAAAAGAAAAAAAAAGAAAAAAAGAGAAGATATGACTGACGCACCAGCCAAAAAATGAGAAAAGAGGTTAAAAAAGAAAATAAATAAATAAAACAAAAAAAATCTAAAAAATAGGAAGCAGCAGCAGCAAGAGGAGAAGAAGGGGGACGCGTGGCTGAGGAAAAAAAAAGAAAAAAAAAGAAAAAAAAGAGAAGATATAAATGACGCACCAGCCAAAAAATGAGAAAAGAGGTTAAAAAAGAAAATAAATAAATAAAACAAAAAAATTCAAAAAAGAGGAAGCAGCAGCAGCAAGAGGAGAGGAAGGGGGACACGTGGCTGAGGAAAAAAAAAGAAAAAAAAAAGAAGATATGTGTGACCCACCAGCGAAAAAATGAGAAAAGAGGTTAAAAAAGAAAATAAATAAATAAAACAGAAAAAAATCCAAAAAAGAGGAAGCAGCAGCAGCAAGAGGAGAAGAAGGGGGACATGTGGCTGAGGAAAAAAAAAAGAAAAAAAAAGAAGAAAAGAGAAGATATGACTGACGCACAAGCGAAAAAATGAGAAAAGAGGTTAAAAAAGAAAATAAATAAATAAAAAAAAATCCAAAAAAAGAGGAAGCAGCAGCAGCAAGATGAGAAGAAGGGGGACACGTGGCTGAGGAAAAGAAGAAAAGAAAAACAAAACAAAAAAAATAAGAGAAGATATGACTGACGCAGCAGCCAAAAAATGAGAAAAGTAGTTAAAAAAGAAAATAAATAAATAAAACAAAAACAAATCCAAAAAAGAGGAGGCAGCAGCAGCAAGAGGAGAAGAAGGAGGACACGTGGCTGAGGAAAAAAAAAAAATTGAAGATATGATTGACGCACCAGCCAAAATATGAGAAAAGATGTTAAAAAAGAAAATACATAAATAAAACGAAAAAAATCCAAAAAAGAGGAAGCAGCAGCAGCAAGAGGAGAAGGGGGACACGTGGATGAGGAAAAAAAAGAAAAAAAAAAGAAAAAAAAGAGAAGATATGACTGACGCACCAGCCAAAATATGAGAAAAGATGTTAAAAAAGAAAATAAATAAATAAAACAGAAAAAAATCCAAAAAAGAGGAAGCATCAGCGGCAAGAGGAGAAGAAGGGGGACACGTGGCTGAGGAAAAAAGAAAAGAAAAAAAAAAAGATATGACTGACGCACAAGCGAAAAAATGAGAAAAGAGGTTAAAAAAGAAAATAAATAAATAAAACAGAAAAAAATCCAAAAAAAAGAGGAAGCAGCAGCAGCAAGATGAGAAGAAGGGGGACACGTGGCTGAGGAAAAGAAGAAAAGAAAAACAAAACAAAAAAAATAAGAGAAGATATGACTGACGCAGCAGCCAAAAAATGTGAAAAGAGGTTAAAAAAGAATATAAATAAATAAATAAAAAAAAATCCAAAAATGAGGGAGCAGCAGCAGCAAGAGAAGAAAGGGGACACGTGGCTGAGGAAAAAAAAAAGAAAAAAAGGAAAAAAAAAGAGAAGATATAAATGACGCACCAGCCAAAAAATGAGAAAAGAGGTTAAAAAAGAAAATAAATAAATTAAACAAATAAATCCAAAAAAGAGGAAGCAGCAGCAGCAAGAGGAGAAGAAGGGGGACACGTGGCTGAGGAAAAAAAAAAAGAAAAAAAAAAGAGAGGATATGACTTACGCACCAGCCAAAAAATGAGACAAGAGGTTAAAAAAGAAACTAAATAAATAAAACAGAAAAAAATCCAAAAAAGAGGAAGCAGCAGCAGCAAGAGGAGAAGAAGGGGGACACGTGGCTGAGGAAAAAAAAAAGAAAAAAAAAAGAAAAAAAAGAGAAGATATGACTGACGCACAAGCGAAAAAATGAGAAAAAAGGTTAAAAAAGAAAATAAATAAATAAAAAAAAATCCAAAAAAAGAGGAAGCAGCAGCAGCAAGATGAGAAGAAGGGGGACACGTGGCTGAGGAAAAGAAGAAAAGAAAAACAAAACAAAAAAAATAAGAGAAGATATGACTGACGCAGCAGCCAAAAAATGAGAAAAGAGGTTAAAAAAGAAAATAAATAAATAAAACAGAAAAAAATCCAAAAAAGAGGAAGCAGCAGCAGCAAGAGGAGAAGAAGGGGGACACGTGGCTGAGGAAAAAAAAAAGAAAAAAAAAAAAAAGATATGCCTGACGCACCAGCCAAAATATGAGAATAGAGGTTAAAAAAGAAAATAAATAAATAAAACAAAAATAATCCAAAAAAGAGGAAGCAGCAGCAGCAAGAGGAGTAGAAGGGGGACACGTGGCTGAGGAAAAAAAACAAGAAAAAAAAACGAAAAAAAAAACGAGAAGATATGCCTGACGCACCAGCCAAAAAATGAGAAAAGAGGTTAAAAAAGAAAATAAATAAATAAAACAAAAACAAATCCAAAAAAGAGGAAACAGCAGCAGCAAGAGAAGATGAAGGGGGGACACGTGGCTGAGGAAAAAAAAGAAAAAAAAAGAAAAAAAAAGAAAAGATATGACTGACGCACCAGCCAAAATATGAGAAAAGTGGTTAAAAAAGAAAATAAATAAAAAAAACAAAAAAAATCTAAAAAAGAGGAAGCAGCAGCAGCAAGAGGAAAGGAAGGGGGACACGTGGCTGAGGAAAAAAAAGAAAAAAAAAGAAAAGAAAAGAGAAGATATGATTGACGCACCAGCGAACAAATGAGAAAAGAGATTAAAAAAGAAAATAAATAAATAAAACGAAAAAAATCCAAAAAAGAGGAAGCAGCAGCAGCAAAAGGAGAAGAAGGGGGACACGTGGCTGAGAAAAAAAAAAGAAAAAAAAACAGAAAAAAAATGAGAAGATATGCCTGACGCACCAGCCAAAAAATGAGAAAAGAGGTTAAAAAAGAAAATAAATAAATAAAACAAAAAAAATCCAAAAAAGAGGAAGCAGCAGCAGCAAAAGGAGAAGAAGGGGGACACGTGGCTGAGGAAAAAAAAAGAAAAAAAAAAGAAAAGAAAAGAGAAGATATGCCTGATGCACCAGCCAAAAAATGAGAAAAGAGGTTAAAAAAGAAAATAAATGAATAAAACAAAAAAAAAATCCAAAAAAGAGGAAACAGCAGCAGCAAGAGAAGATGAAGGGGGGACACGTGGCTGAGGAAAAAAAAAGAAAAAAAAAATGAGAAGATATGCCTGACGCACCAGCCAAAAAAATGAGAAAAGAGGTTAAAAAAGAAAATAAATAAATAAAACAAAAAAAATCCAGAAAATAGGAAGCAGCAGCAGCAAGAGGAGAAGAAGGGGGACGCGTGGCTGAGGAAAAAAAAAAAAAAAAAAAAGAAAAAAAAGAAAGGATATAAATGACGCACCAGCCAAAAAATGAGAAAAGAGGTTGAAAAAGAAAATAAATAAATAAAACAAAAAAAATCAAAAAATGAGGGAGCAGCAGCAGCAAGAGAAGAAGGGGGACACTTGGCTGAGGAAAAAAAAAGAAAAAAAAAAAGAAAAAAAAAAAGAAGATATGACTGACGCACAAGCCAAAAAATAAAAAAAGAGGTTAAAAAAGAAAATAAATGAATAAAACAAAAAAAATCCAAAAAAAGAGGAAGCAGCAGCAGCAAGAGGAGAAGAAGGGTGACACGTGGCTGAGGAAGAAAAAAAGAAAAGAAAAAAGAAAAAAAAGAGAAGATATGACTGACGCACAAGCGAAAAAATGAGAAAAGAGGTTAAAAAAGAAAATGAATAAGTAAAACAAAAAAAATCCAAAAAAAGAGGAAGCAGCAGCAGCAAGATGAGAAGTAGGGGGACACGTGGCTGAGGAAAAGAAGAAAAGAAAAACAAAACAAAAAAATAAGAGAAGATATGACTGACGCAGCAGCCAAAAAATGAGAAAAGTGGTTAAAAAAGAAAATAAATAAATAAAACAAAAACAAATCCAAAAAAGAGGAGGCAGCAGCAGCAAGAGGAGAAGAAGGAGGACACGTGGCTGAGGAAAAAAAAAAAATTGAAGATATTATTGACGCACCAGCCAAAATATGAGAAAAGATGTTAAAAAAGAAAATACATAAATAAAACGAAAAAAATCCAAAAAAGAGGAAGCAGCAGCAGCAAGAGGAGAAGAAGGGGGACACGAGGATGAGGAAAAAAAAAGAAAAAAAAAGAAAAAAAAGAGAAGATATGACTTACGCACCAGCCAAAATATGAGAAAAGATGTTAAAAAAGAAAATAAATAAATAAAACAGAAAAAAATCCAAAAAAGAGGAAGCAGCAGCAGCAAGAGGAGAAGAAGGGGGACGCGTGGCTGAGGAAAAAAAAAGAAAAAAAAAGAAAAAAAAGAGAAGATATAAATCACGCACCAGCCAAAAAATGAGAAAAGAGGTTAAAAAAGAAAATAAATAAATAAAACAAAAAAAATCTAAAAAATAGGAAGCAGCAGCAGCAAGAGGAGAAGAAGGGGGACGCGTGGCTGAGGAAAAAAAAAGAAAAAAAAAGAAAAAAAACAGAAGATATAAATGACGCACCAGCCAAAAAATGAGAAAAGAGGTTAAAAAAGAAAATAAATAAATAAAACAAAAAAATTCAAAAAAGAGGAAGCAGCAGCAGCAAGAGGAGAAGAAGGGGGACACGTGGCTGAGGAAAAAAAAAAGAAAAAAAAAGAAGATATGTGTGACCCACCAGCGAAAAAATGAGAAAAGAGGTTAAAAAAGAAAATAAATAAATAAAACAGAAAAAAATCCAAAAAAGAGGAAGCAGCAGCAGCAAGAGGAGAAGAAGGGGGACATGTGGCTGAGGAAAAAAAAAAGAAAAAAAAAGAAGAAAAGAGAAGATATGACTGACGCACAAGCGAAAAAATGAGAAAAGAGGTTAAAAAAGAAAATAAATAAATAAAAAAAAATAAAAAAAAAGAGGAAGCAGCAGCAGCAAGATGAGAAGAAGGGGGACACGTGGCTGAGGAAAAGAAGAAAAGAAAAACAAAACAAAAAAAATAAGAGAAGATATGACTGACGCAGCAGCCAAAAAATGAGAAAAGTAGTTAAAAAAGAAAATAAATAAATAAAACAAAAACAAATCCAAAAAAGAGGAGGCAGCAGCAGCAAGAGGAGAAGAAGGAGGACACGTGGCTGAGGAAAAAAAAAATTGAAGATATGATTGACGCACCAGCCAAAATATGAGAAAAGATGTTAAAAAAGAAAATACATAAATAAAACGAAAAAAATCCAAAAAAGAGGAAGCAGCAGCAGCAAGAGGAGAAGGGGGACACGTGGATGAGGAAAAAAAAGAAAAAAAAAAGAAAAAAAAGAGAAGATATGACTGACGCACCAGCCAAAATATGAGAAAAGATGTTAAAAAAGAAAATAAATAAATAAAACAGAAAAAAATCCAAAAAAGAGGAAGCATCAGCGGCAAGAGGAGAAGAAGGGGGACACGTGGCTGAGGAAAAAAGAAAAGAAAAAAAAAAGATATGACTGACGCACAAGCGAAAAAATGAGAAAAGAGGTTAAAAAAGAAAATAAATAAATAAAACAGAAAAAAATCCAAAAAAAAGAGGAAGCAGCAGCAGCAAGATGAGAAGAAGGGGGACACGTGGCTGAGGAAAAGAAGAAAAGAAAAACAAAACAAAAAAAATAAGAGAAGATATGACTGACGCAGCAGCCAAAAAATGTGAAAAGAGGTTAAAAAAGAATATAAATAAATAAATAAAAAAAAATCCAAAAATGAGGGAGCAGCAGCAGCAAGAGAAGAAAGGGGACACGTGGCTGAGGAAAAAAAAAAGAAAAAAAGGAAAAAAAAAAGAGAAGATATAAATGACGCACCAGCCAAAAAATGAGAAAAGAGGTTAAAAAAGAAAATAAATAAATTAAACAAATAAATCCAAAAAAGAGGAAGCAGCAGCAGCAAGAGGAGAAGAAGAGGACACGTGGCTGAGGAAAAAAAAAAAGAAAAAAAAAAGAGAGGATATGACTTACGCACCAGCCAAAAAATGAGACAAGAGGTTAAAAAAGAAACTAAATAAATAAAACAGAAAAAAATCCAAAAAAGAGGAAGCAGCAGCAGCAAGAGGAGAAGAAGGGGGACACGTGGCTGAGGAAAAAAAAAAGAAAAAAAAAAGAAAAAAAAGAGAAGATATGACTGACGCACAAGCGAAAAAATGAGAAAAAAGGTTAAAAAAGAAAATAAATAAATAAAAAAAAATCCAAAAAAAGAGGAAGCAGCAGCAGCAAGATGAGAAGAAGGGGGACACGTGGCTGAGGAAAAGAAGAAAAGAAAAACAAAACAAAAAAAATAAGAGAAGATATGACTGACGCAGCAGCCAAAAAATGAGAAAAGAGGTTAAAAAAGAAAATAAATAAATAAAACAGAAAAAAATCCAAAAAAGAGGAAGCAGCAGCAGCAAGAGGAGAAGAAGGGGGACACGTGGCTGAGGAAAAAAAAAAGAAAAAAAAAAAAAAGATATGCCTGACGCACCAGCCAAAATATGAGAATAGAGGTTAAAAAAGAAAATAAATAAATAAAACAAAAATAATCCAAAAAAGAGGAAGCAGCAGCAGCAAGAGGAGTAGAAGGGGGACACGTGGCTGAGGAAAAAAAACAAGAAAAAAAAACGAAAAAAAAAACGAGAAGATATGCCTGACGCACCAGCCAAAAAATGAGAAAAGAGGTTAAAAAAGAAAATAAATAAATAAAACAAAAACAAATCCAAAAAAGAGGAAACAGCAGCAGCAAGAGAAGATGAAGGGGGGACACGTGGCTGAGGAAAAAAAAGAAAAAAAAAGAAAAAAAAAGAAAAGATATGACTGACGCACCAGCCAAAATATGAGAAAAGTGGTTAAAAAAGAAAATAAATAAAAAAAACAAAAAAAATCTAAAAAAGAGGAAGCAGCAGCAGCAAGAGGAAAGGAAGGGGGACACGTGGCTGAGGAAAAAAAAGAAAAAAAAAGAAAAGAAAAGAGAAGATATGATTGACGCACCAGCGAACAAATGAGAAAAGAGATTAAAAAAGAAAATAAATAAATAAAACGAAAAAAATCCAAAAAAGAGGAAGCAGCAGCAGCAAAAGGAGAAGAAGGGGGACACGTGGCTGAGAAAAAAAAAAGAAAAAAAAACAGAAAAAAAATGAGAAGATATGCCTGACGCACCAGCCAAAAAATGAGAAAAGAGGTTAAAAAAGAAAATAAATAAATAAAACAAAAAAAATCCAAAAAAGAGGAAGCAGCAGCAGCAAAAGGAGAAGAAGGGGGACACGTGGCTGAGGAAAAAAAAAAAAAAAAAAAGAAAAGAAAAGAGAAGATATGCCTGATGCACCAGCCAAAAAATGAGAAAAGAGGTTAAAAAAGAAAATAAATGAATAAAACAAAAAAAAAATCCAAAAAAGAGGAAACAGCAGCAGCAAGAGAAGATGAAGGGGGGACACGTGGCTGAGGAAAAAAAAAGAAAAAAAAATGAGAAGATATGCCTGACGCACCAGCCAAAAAAATGAGAAAAGAGGTTAAAAAAGAAAATAAATAAATAAAACAAAAAAAATCCAGAAAATAGGAAGCAGCAGCAGCAAGAGGAGAAGAAGGGGGACGCGTGGCTGAGGGAAAAAAAAAAGAAAAAAGAAAAAAAAGAAAGGATATAAATGACGCACCAGCCAAAAAATGAGAAAAGAGGTTGAAAAAGAAAATAAATAAATAAAACAAAAAAAATCAAAAAATGAGGGAGCAGCAGCAGCAAGAGAAGAAGGGGGACACTTGGCTGAGGAAAAAAAAAGAAAAAAAAAAAAGAAAAAAAAAAAAAGATATGACTGACGCACAAGCCAAAAAATAAAAAAAGAGGTTAAAAAAGAAAATAAATGAATAAAACAAAAAAAATCCAAAAAAAGAGGAAGCAGCAGCAGCAAGAGGAGAAGAAGGGTGACACGTGGCTGAGGAAGAAAAAAAGAAAAGAAAAAAGAAAAAAAAGAGAAGATATGACTGACGCACAAGCGAAAAAATGAGAAAAGAGGTTAAAAAAGAAAATGAATAAGTAAAACAAAAAAAATCCAAAAAAGAGGAAGCAGCAGCAGCAAGATGAGAAGTAGGGGGACACGTGGCTGAGGAAAAGAAGAAAAGAAAAACAAAACAAAAAAATAAGAGAAGATATGACTGACGCAGCAGCCAAAAAATGAGAAAAGTGGTTAAAAAAGAAAATAAATAAATAAAACAAAAACAAATCCAAAAAAGAGGAGGCAGCAGCAGCAAGAGGAGAAGAAGGAGGACACGTGGCTGAGGAAAAAAAAAAAATTGAAGATATTATTGACGCACCAGCCAAAATATGAGAAAAGATGTTAAAAAAGAAAATACATAAATAAAACGAAAAAAATCCAAAAAAGAGGAAGCAGCAGCAGCAAGAGGAGAAGAAGGGGGACACGAGGATGAGGAAAAAAAAAGAAAAAAAAAGAAAAAAAAAGAGAAGATATGACTTACGCACCAGCCAAAATATGAGAAAAGATGTTAAAAAAGAAAATAAATAAATAAAACAGAAAAAAATCCAAAAAAGAGGAAGCAGCAGCAGCAAGAGGAGAAGAAGGGGGACGCGTGGCTGAGGAAAAAAAAGAAAAAAAGAGAAGATATGACTGACGCACAAGCGAAAAAATGAGAAAAGAGGTTAAAAAAGAAAATAAATAAATAAAACAGAAAAAAATCCAAAAAAAAGAGGAAGCAGCAGCGGCAAGATGAGAAGAAGGGGGACACGTGGCTGAGGAAAAGAAGAAAAGAAAAACAAAACAAAAAAAATAAGAGAAGATATGACTGACGCAGCAGCCAAAAAATGAGAAAAGAGGTTAAAAAAGAAAATAACTAAATAAATAAAAAAAAATCCAAAAATGAGGGAGCAGCAGCAGCAAGAGAAGAAGGGGGACACGTGGCTGAGGAAAAAAAAAGAAAAAAGGAAAAAAAAAGAGAAGATATAGATGACGCACCAGCCAAAAAATGAGAAAAGAGGTTAAAAAAAAATAAAGAAATAAAACAAAAAATCCAAAAAAGAGGAAGCAGCAGCAGCAAGAGGAGAAGAAGGGGGACACGTGGCTGAGGAAAAAAAAAGAAAAAAAAAGAGAGGATATGACTGACGCACCAGCCAAAAAATGAGAAAAGAGGTTAAAAAAGAAAATAAATAAATAAAACAGAAAAAAATCCAAAAAAGAAGAAGCAGCAGCAGCAAGAGGAGAAGAAGGGGGACACGTGGCTGAGGAAAAAAAAAAGAAAAAAATAAGAAAAAAAGAGAAGATGTGACTGACGCACAAGCGAAAAAATGAGAAGAAGAGGTTAAAAAAGAAAATAAATAAATAAAACAAAAAAAAAATCGAAAAAAGAGGAAGCAGCAGTAGCAAGAGGAGAAGAAGGGGGACACGTGGCTGAGGAAAAAAAAAGAAAAAAAAAAGAAAAGAAAAGAGAAGATATGATTGACGCACCAGCGAACAAATGAGAAAAGAGATTAAAAAGAAAATAAATAAATAAAACGAAAAAAATCCAAAAAAGAGGAAGCAGCAGCAGCAAGAGGAGAAGAAGGGGGACACTTGGCTGAGGAAAAAAAAGAAGAAAAAAAGAAAAAAAAAGAGAATATATGACTGACGCACCAGCAAAAAAATGAGAAAAAAGGTTAAAAAAGAAAATAAATAAATAAAACAAAAAAAAAATCGAAAAAAGAGGAAGCAGCAGTAGCAAGAGGAGAAGAAGGGGACACGTGGCTGAGGAAAAAAAAAAAAAAAAAGAAAAGAAAAGAGAAGATATAAATGACGCACCAGCAAAAAAAATGAGAAAAAAGGTTAAAAAAGAAAATAAATGAATAAAACAAAAAAAAAAATCCAAAAAAGAGGAAACAGCAGCAGCAAGAGAAGATGAAGGGGGGACACGTGGCTGAGGAAAAAAAAGAAAAAAAAAGAAAAAAAAATGAGAAGATATGCCTGACGCACCAGCCAAAAAATGAGAAAAGAGGTTAAAAAAAAATAAATAAATAATACAAAAAAAATCCAAAAAAATAGGAAGCAGCAGCAGCAAGAGGAGAAGAAGGGGGACGCGTGGCTGAGGAAAAAAAAAGAAAAAAAAAGAAAAAAAAGAGAAGATATAAATGACGCACCAGCCAAAAAATGAGAAAAGAGGTTAAAAAAGAAAATAAATAAATAAAACAAAAAAATTCAAAAAAGAGGAAGCAGCAGCAGCAAGAGGAGAAGAAGGGGGACACGTGGCTGAGGAAAAAAAAAAGAAAAAAAAAAGAAGATATGTGTGACCCACCAGCGAAAAAATGAGAAAAGAGGTTAAAAAAAGAAAATAAATAAATAAAACAGAAAAAAATCCAAAAAAGAGGAAGCAGCAGCAGCAAGAGGAGAAGAAGGGGGGACATGTGGCTGAGGAAAAAAAAAAGAAAAAAAAAGAAGAAAAGAGAAGATATGACTGACGCACAAGCGAAAAAATGAGAAAAGAGGTTAAAAAAGAAAATAAATAAATAAAAAAAAAATCCAAAAAAAGAGGAAGCAGCAGCAGCAAGATGAGAAG